>NW_021703772.1:96791100-96880220 GCF_005190385.1 Monodon monoceros
GGTAGAGGGGGTATGTTGCAGGACGGGGAGGTGAGGTCCAGTAAACGGAAAAGGAGCCAGAGCTCTCGTACGGCCTTGCTCACATTTCTGAGGTCTTTGCTTCTCCCCTGAGAGCCACGCATGGGGGTCTTTGGACATCTCTGAGCACAGGAGCGGCATGATCTGAGATGTTTTCAAAGGACCGCTCTGGCTGCCATGCCGTGAAGACTGAAGAAGCAAGATCGACTAAGAGGCTGTGACACTCATCCAGGCAAGACGTGTTAGCGGCTGGGACCAGGGTGGTAACAGTAAGAGCAGTGGGCAGCACGAGCTAATAGAACTCTCTGCAGTGTCTCGGCCCTGTCCAATACCGTAGCCATCACCCACCCATGGCTTAGGAGCTCTTGCGATGTGGCTAGTGTAAGGAACTGAATGTCTAAATTTAATTTTTGCTGTAGTTTCCCTAAGAGTTCCATTTTCCTCTATTTTAATTTGTTTTTATTTCAATTAACCTTCAATATTAATAGCCAGATTTGGGTCACTGTACAACACAAGGAGTGACAGTGGTCTCATTCCAGTTCTAATTAAAAATACAACATGAATCACTGATAGCTTGGAGATGGGGGTGAAAGAAAAAGCAGGGTCAAGGATGGTTGCCAGGTGGGGTCCTAGAAGGGACAGAGCTCTGCCCACTGCAGTGGAGAAGGCTGAGGCTGGGGGAAGCAGAGTGGTAATCGATGCTAAGTTCGAGGTGCCCATTGAGCAAGCGGAGGTGTGAGTAGGCAGTGGGCTGTGAGTCTGGAGTTGGGCAGGTCAGGTCTTGCCTGGAGAGGTAATTGGAGTGTCAGCGTGTCGATGGCACCTAAGGCCCTGGGTCCAGCTGAGATCAGAGGAGGACAGAGTGCTGACAGAGAGAGGACCTCACCCTCTCACGTGTAAAGGTCGTGGAGAAGAGAAAGAACCAGCTAAGGAGACTGGGTAGGAACCAGCAGTGAGCGGGGCAGAGGAGAACGTGACGTCTCAGAAGCCAAGTGGAAAAAGTATGTCAAGGAGGAATCCCACGATTCCATATGCTACTTGCTAAAAAGAGGGACACAGTCTTCGTATTGAGACCCGTCTCTCACACTGGTAGTGGGGTTCCAGGGGTGGGGGAAGGAAGTGGGGATGGGGAAGGAGGGACGGTCTAAAGGCAGTTTGAAAACATCCTGAAAAAGGAAACAAGATTAACACAAGTTGTCTGACTCTGAATGAGGATGTACCTGAGTATGAGAGAAATCACTTTAGGGTTCAGAGTTTTAACCCAGCTTGTTTAAGTGACTTGTGCAGAGCAATAAGGGATACGCATTCGGTGATGGCTACGGATCCTGGTGAACAGCGAACTTGCTCCTTTACCTTTTTTTTCTATCCCCCTGCAAACTGAAGTGAGTCTCAGCCTCAGGTTTTTTCCTCTCTGTCCTCACTGTGTTCATCCTCTTCCCTCCAACCAGAGCAAATCCCTGTTTGAGAGGAGCAGGCTTCTTTCATTCTATTGCTTTAGCCTCCGTGCACATGGTGCTTCTTGGGACAAGGTGCAGAGTAACCCTGGAAGCAGCACAACCAGCAAGAAGAGCCTTCCCTCTAGCCAGGCATCTGCCCTCTGTCTTTAAACATGGACTTGTTGCCAGAACTCTGTCATCTGCCCACCCTGCCCGATCCAGCCACCCCCCAGCCCTGGCTGATGTCAGTGCTGCCAGGGAGGGAAAACGCGTGCAGACGGCTGGCGTGCCTGTGGGTGTGTGCTGGCTTCCAGCAAGCCTGGGAAGGGACGTTCAGGGTCGATGCAGCACCGGTAACTTTTTGGATGTTGGCAAAGTTGATAGGAAAAGAAAATAGCAACAATTAAGAGAAAAACACTAAAAGGAGTACATGCCTTGGGTGTGCAGTAGAGATTTTTTCCCCTTTGGAGTCACGATTTTGCCTTGCTTTCGTCACCTGTGCCTGCGAAGTGAGATTGCCCCCTAGCCCCGAGCCCCCCACCCCGAGCCCATTCCCTCTTTAAGTAAAAAGGTTTTGTAATAGAGGTCCCCAACCTGCAGGATGGAATGTGCCAGTAGATCTTAAAGCCTTAATGGATGTTCTCCAAGCTAGTTGGCCTTTCTGAAACACGCCCTCTCTCCCTGGTTCCCTGAAATTTCCCTAAGGTAGGGGAGGGCACCTGCCAGTGGCAATCTGTCCTCCGAGGCTTCTAGGAAATGGACACTCAGTGGCCTCGACCTCTTATGCAAAAGAATCCTGCCTTCCAAAACCCTGCCTAAGGGCTCATAATGCACTCAAGTGAAGACACGTCTTTCCTTTCATGGTTGGTTTCTTTAGAGTGACTCTGAAATGTTTTTAGAAAGGCCAGGGTGTTAGCAGAGAGGCAGCGGTGGGAGCAGGTTTTAGCAGCTGGGTAGGTGGCGCAGCAGGTGAAGGGGTGGGTGGAGTGAGTCTGTGGCTTTGTTTCCATGGAGCTGCCCGCTCCAAATTGCCAGGCTAGACATAACAAATACTCCTGCCCCTTTCCTGCAGGTGGGGCCCGGGAGAAGGCAGGAGCAAGGGACAGAGGTGGGAAGGGGAAGGAGAGAGAGAGAGCAAACCGGGGCCAGAATGTAGAATAGGGAAGACCCAGTGGACATGCAGCGATGAAGCCCCGCTCTCTGCACGGAGCGGGGCAGGGAGTCTCAGCCCTGACTGAAGGCCCTGGACCTGGCTGGCAAAAGGTGAATGAGCAATTTCTAACCAAGGCTGCTCCCCCAAGCTTCTGATTCATCCATCTGGCTGCCCACCACCATCACCTACCCTGCCAGGTACCTCAAGGGGCCAAAATCCAAGCTCGAACCTCTCTTTTTCCCTGTAGAAACGCCTGCCTTCCCGGCTCTCTGTCTTCTCATTCGTGTTCAGCACTTAGCACAGGGCCTGGCACATCATAGGTGTTGAATAAATGGTAAACAACATCATAAGTGTTGGAAAAAAATGCAACACAGGACTGGTTACGGCTTTGGTTAACCTCATGCAACATGCATCATCCATTTGGGCCTTTCCTCGTCCAGAGAAAGAAAGACCCAGAGCAGCCACCTACAGAGAGAAATTCTATAAGGACATGTCTCCTTCTCTGTATGGCTATGCTAGAGAAATTGGTGAATCCATTTTTCCAATTTTTCTCCTGGATACAGACGTAATTCAGCTTCCTCTTTAATGATGATTCTTCATGGGGGCTGCTGGAGACATATCAGACTCCTCTGTGTTGTTTTGTCTCTTTTAAATGGTCCCGGTCCCCTGGCTTGATTTTCATAATCTCTGCCCCAACTTGGGAGTTACTGTCACAGAGAGTCACTCTTATTGATGAAAATGCATCACACCCTTGAGACCTGAAGGAGACAATGGTTGAGAACCTTTGCTCTTCCAATATTTGTTCTTTGAAAATCTCTAAGTTGGAGTGGTTAGTAGATAAACAAGATTGACAGAAAGAATAAAAGCAAAGAAGAGAGTTGACCTCTACTCTAGTTCATCTGGTTTATTCAGCTCTGACTCTGTGTCCAGGCCGGTGCTGGACACTGGCGTTTGAGGGCAGGTTAGCGACATAGCCCTGCTCCCTCGATGCTTCTAAGCAGACCTACAGACTCGAAACATCATCTGAGAGAGATGCTGCTCGAGTCCTAAACAGTTGTGCTCTACTGCCTAAGGCCATGCTCGGAGTGAGGAACCGGAACTTCATTTGTTTTTAGTTTTCATAAATTGACTTCCCACTAGGGTCTGTAGATCACTGTGCTCTAGAACTTACTTTCAAGAACACTCCCTCCCTCCTCTGACCGCTCACCCTCAAATGCACTGATCAGGTCCAGTGAGCAAAGCTCCAGAACCACGGTCCCACAGCCAACTGCTCCTCTAAAAAAGCCCCAATTTCCTGAACAAGAAGTACGTTTTCTTCATTTCAAGGTGATTACATTCAACAAATTACAAAGAGCCAGGGCAGCTGAGTTAAAAACAATTGGTTTTGCAGTAATTAGAAAAACACAAGGACATGATGACTGTGGACCACTATGAAAAGGGACACTGAAGGATAACGGCTCCAGTTCCTGGTTAATTCCTCAGCTTGAATATTTTGAGATTCACAACTAATTATGCAGAGATGATGAATTTTAAAAACGCTGCCACTCTGTCTTGCCGAGGCCAAGGACTTTGGCTATTAATAGAGCAATCAGATTTTGCTATATTGTAGAGAAATCACGCAAAGTTGCATCTATTTTAAAGCGTTCATCTGGCACATGGCTTAAAGATGACAAATCGTTGTAATATGCCAAATCAGCATTGGGTTAAACTAAATCCAAACTCGTTATAATCATTCTGAGTTCCCCTGGAGAAATCTTTAGTTTCAAATGGACACTAGCGGTAAGAGTTCTCTTTAGTCCTTCCTGGATCTTCTCTCTTATTTAGATCATTTTAAAGATTGGCTTTATATTGACAAGCCCATCCCAACTTGAGGGGAATAGATACATGCAATAAAACACAAGGGATGTGTCTCCTGGCATTAAACTTTCCTGCATGACAAATGGAAAGTACTGACCGTGACAGGCAGGCTGCTCGGAGGCCCTTACTGGAGCCAGGTTCTCAAATTTCTCTCTGTCACCATTTATTCCCCATCAGAAAAGCCACAGCCCTTTCAGCTATTCCGATTGGGTTTGCACTCTGCTGAAGTTTGGGGTTTTTTTAGTGGGGAAAAGTGTCCCCACTTGTTATGCACAATAACAAAACAAAACAGAAAACCCCACTAGCTTCTAAAAACCACGTGGTCAGAAGCTAACCGTCAGAAGGAACCTGCTGTGTCCTCAGACAGGCTTGAAAAGGGAGGCTGCGATGTGACCTGCATTTAATTAATTATTAAAGCTGCATATTGTGAGGCCCTTAAGAAAGCAAATGTCACGATGGACAGAATGAGTTTACCCTCCGATCAAAAGAGCCGTGTGCCGTGGTGAGGCCGTCGCTCAATTAAACTGGACCGCGGGATACAGAGGAGATGCGGACTAAGTCTGGGGACCCTAATGAGACATTTTGGAGGGAAGAGATGCCCCCATAGAGTCTGTCACTCTGTGATGGACATTCTCCCCTCCCCCCCCCACCATTACCACAGCTCCCCCAGTGCTACCACCTCAAGTTCCAACACAGCCCCAGACATTTAAACAGGAGCTTGCAAAGTAGAATTTCAAAGCACAGAACAAATCCTTGCTTGTTGTGGACTAGGTAGGGAGAGCAAATAACACAGAGTGCTGTGCAAAATAGCAATCTTTGGCTGCCAGGACTGAAAGAAAGCTGGGCAGTGAATCTAAATAAATAAGCAATGAATCGGATGCCATTTCATTTGTGAAAATGCGTGCGTCTCCTCAGTCTCATGCAGGGGACGCAGAAGGACCTGCTAGACCTCCAAGGCCCCTGCCACCCTGCAGCCCCAGAAGCGCGTCTGAAAATGACTTTTGTGTAGCGCTTACCCATAATCCGAGGGATACCTCCAGTGTTCACTCTAGGTCATCTAGCCCAGTGGCTCTCAAACGGGCTGACCGTGCTCCCCACGGGACGCTCGGTGATGTCCGGACACATTACAGGCTGTCACAATTCACAGGTGGTAGGGAGGGCTGCTGTCTGGTACGTAGAGCCCATGGACGCTGCTAAACCTCCTGTAACGCACAGGGCAGCCCTAATAACAAAGCCTTATTCTGCACAGGATGTCAGCAGGGCTGAGAAGCAGCCGGGACGAGATTAACCTCTGCGTATCGGAAATGTTTGTTGGGAGGGACGAGCTGTCAAATATTTGTGCCAAACTATGACAGCAGCCACATCCCCCTGCCTGCCCAGCGGGTGCATCAGGCCTGGCCCAGCTACCTGATTGGGGGTTAAGATGCACGTCCTCCGAGAGGCTTTGGAAGGGATGTCCGTGCTTCTGTCTGGGCCTCTCACAATGGCCTGTGGCGTCTGGTCCGGTGCCTCTGTCTGAGTGTCAGGGACAGGGCGACCGTCTGAAGTACTAACACAGACCGCAGATTGTTTGAGGCTGCTACCCATTAAGCCTCTTATTAGTGTTTCATTTCTGTCTCTCTTAGAGAACACGTGCCAGAGGAGGCGGGACTCCTTTACAGACTTGCAAGTTACCCGAGGACAGTTAATCCTCACGCTGCTCTAGCGAAGCAGGTAAATTGCAGTTAGATGTTAAAAGAAGAAAAAACATCGTCAGCAGGTGTTCGGGGTCCCTGGGGGACCTCAGCGTTTCCTACTTGCCTAAAAAGCACATTGTGACATTTGGAAAGGGCCCCTTGCCAGGACCCTTGCACAGAATGGTTCAGACTAAGAAGAGTAACATAAATCTCAGGAATAGAAAGCCTAGGTCAGTAGAAGGAGCTCTGTTGAAGAAATAGGGTCAGTGGGGAAAAGAAGGAGCTCGGTATTCAGGGGATATCTTTCTAGAGGTAATTATTAAAGTTTGCAAAAAGAGAATGGGATGTGCAAAGCTTTGAGGTGTGGGGAGAAAGGAGGCATGGATTCTAATTATTTTGCATATTTTGTTCTCAGACTTGAAGAAAAAGGACAGAGACCATTTCTAATATTCCCCCGTCCCAACCACCCCTCCTTAACCAGCCAGAAACCTACAAATATATCCGTACTGTACAACCAAGCAGATGACCTCAGGGAAAAGAGCAGGGTTCCTTCCTAACCAGCAACCAGGAATTTTGTCAGGAAAATGTCAAGCCTCGTTCAGCAAATCACACAACTGGCTCTCCTCTGTGAACTTCTTAGAACCCAGAAACCAAGTCATGGGCTATTTGGCCTGATGTGTTGGACATGCCCATAGTTGGGAGTTAGGACACCCGGGTTCTAGTGAATAGACTTGGTGACCCTGGACCAATAATGTTAGCTTTTCTGAGCCTTCGTTCCATCTGCCATCCAGGGCCCACCTTGCCTTCTTCTCGTGAAATAGTTCAGATTTGATTATTGATGTCACAAGGCCTCCAACCTGTAGAACACTAAATAAGCATGAGTGGAATTATGTTAAACATGCTGAGGGAAAGAACAAATCCTGGAATTCAAGGTTGAGGTATTCAGAGGAGGGGAGGGGAGCACAGGGACCTTGCAAACTGTGGGCCAAAATAACGTGAAGCTACAGCCTCAGAAGGGTAAACCCACCTCACAACTTAGCCAGGCTTATACAGTTTCGTTAAGGGAAACGTCATATTCTCCTTATCTGTTGTTAAAATTCAGTCTAAGTAAGAAAGGACTGATTCAACCTTCCCTGAAACAAGCCCAGTAGCCTCCTCCTTCCTTATTATTTATTTTCACAGTAAGCAGCAATACCCCAAGCTGTCACTCAGCATCATCGTTTCCAGATTCAGTTACATGGGGCCCAAGAGATACGGTGAGGCTGGATCAGGTGGGGGAAAGTTCCATTTATACTCAGACCAGGAATTGTATTATAAATGAATAAATCAGCACACTCTTTAAGGAATTTAATTAGAAAAGGAGACAGCATCCTTTCCATGGTATTGGCCAAGCTGGCTCTCAGTCTTGGGCAGGCAGAGAAGGTTAGTGGTTGGCTCCCAGCCTCCCGGCCAATCAGCTTACTTATTTGTTTATGAACCTCCAGAGGCCTCATAAACAGTGTTTTCTTCCACCCTCATCTTTTCACTTTTTTAAAAACTTCCCTTTTATCTTGGTTTGTTTGACCCATCCTATGCTATAATTATATCACATTGGCCCTTTTCATCCTGGAATGTTCCCTCCGCCAGAAACCTCCAGGTATCTTCCTGAATTTGATGAGGATTCTGTAGAAGGAGAGGTGGCGGGATCAGTATTTTGAGGGAAGACCTAAAGCTATGCTGGCATCGTTCACTGCACCACAGCGCCCACGAAATCTTTGAGACGTGCACAAGGGCTCAGATACCCATCCTGGAGCGTGCATGTGCCTTCTTGGACCGTAACTTACTGAGTGATCTTGAGCAAACATCTGTCTTGCCCTCATTCAGCCAATCCCGAGCTGGATGTCTTCCGGATAGCCCCCACCCCACCCCCCCACCCCCGCCACCAGGCCTGATGTTCTATCGCTGTAAACAAAGCCTACAGTGACTCGGACATCAAGCTTCAGCTTTCAGGATCCAGCAGTCCCTGCTGTTTGGAGAGCTTCTCAGAGTTTTCCTCAGGTCTCGTTTTTCACAGCTTGATTTTATTGTTTGGATCGCAGAAGCCTCTCCCCTACCTCTGTGCCGCACGCCTCACATAGGTTAACCATCTTTGCTGGTTTCTTGCTCATCCTTCGAGTCTTTCTTTGTGCAAACCAAGCAGATGCAAATAAATACTTTGTATATAAAGTAAAGCAAACTGTACATTCCGTGCTGCATCTTGTTTTGTTCTGTTTTCCTCCGATTCACAACATATCCTGGAGATCGCTCCGTGTCAGTACGGAAAGGTCTTCCTCCTTCTTTCTCACAGCTATGTACTAGGTACATAGTTAATGGAACTAGTCCTCTATGGAATGGGTTCCCAGAATTAGACTTCTGAGTCATAGTAAACGCATCGTCAGAGGAGTTGGGCCGTTTTCACATCCACCTGCCGTGATTGACATGCCTGGTCCCCCCAAAGCCTCACCAACAAATTCAAGGTCAAACTGTTGTGCTCCACCAATCTTACGTAGAAGAAATGTATTTCCAGTGTGGTTTGGATTTGATTTCTCTTATGAAGTGTAAGGCTGAGAACTTCTGCTTAAATCTACTTAAATGTCATTGTATTTCTGAATCTGTGAATCATCCGGGAGTGACCTTTGCCCAGTTTTTGACTGGGCTGTTAGTCGTTCCCAACACCATTTCTAAGAGCTTCGTAACATTTAGGGAGATGATTCCTTCATTTGTGATACAAACTGTCCATGTCATTCCCAGTTGTTCATTTGCTTGGAACACCACTTAGGGTGTTCTTTGCAGTGTAGAAGATTTTATTTGCATAGGGTCAAGCTCATCATTCTTTTGAGACAAGCCTTTGCTCACTCCAAATGTATTAATTTTAAAAAACACTCATGTCTTTTTTTCCTAGTACCCAGACAGTGTGTATTTTTGTCCTCACATACAGATCCAACTTTTTAAAACAATTTGACTCTCCAGTTGTTCCATGTCCGTTTTCTATTAAAGAGATACTCTAGCAAGGAGAAGATCGGTCAGTTTCCTTTATGACCAGCTGTGAAGCAGACAGTTCGGTAACTGAGGGAAAATGGAAAGATACCCGTTTCTTCCATTACAGTGATCCACCTGGCCAACCTGGCCCTTTCATCCCCACATTCTGGAGTTTGCTGTGTCAGTCACTTCACCATCGGGCCTAATTAATGAAAAAAGGATCCTATGACCCATGTCCAGGTGAAGGAATATCCTTTGTTCCTAAGGACCTTGGGGCGATTCATAGAGTGTGCTGTCCTATTATTGACTGATTTTTGGAGGACTCATATTACAGGCCTGAAGATGTGCAAGGAAGGAAAGTTAAGTGTGCAAGAGGAGGCTCCTAGGCCATTTGGGCAGAGTGAAACCTCTCCTTTGGCCATGCTTATGGGTAGACTCAGTTAGTACTGACCGGGGACTCACCATGAATCATCACTAAGTCCTGGGGGCAATAGAGAGGAAGCGTGAGGCACGGTCCTGCCCACACAGAGCTTACAGTCTGGTTGTAGAGAGAATAAGTTAGAAATGTTAAAAGCCACTAACAATACCAGCAGCATAGGGTATTCCCTGGTGGTCCAGTGCTTAGGACTTGGTGCTTTCACTGCCAGGGTCTGGGTTCGATCCCTGGTCAGGGAACTAAGCTCCTACAAGCCAAAAGGCGAGGCCAAAAAAAAAAAAAAAAAATACCAGCAGCATAGAAATAAGTTCCCAGAGTTTCCAAAAGTATGGTATAGACACCCCACCCGTGCCCATGCCTGCTTGTTGCTGTCACAACTCCTACTCAGTGACCTTACATCATGGGCCATCATAGGGTCTTATCTTCCCATGTCAGATGAAGACTTATTTTCCCCATTTCAAACGGAGTGGATCAACTCAAAGTCAGAACTCTAGATCTAGGCTTCTGTCCCTCTCCTGGGATTCCATAATCCCCTCCTCTCACCATGACCATCAAATTGCTGTTATCCCCATCTGCCTCCCCTGCTTGTTCCTTAACAGCAGGAACTGTGACCTTTTCCACTGAAGCTCTGGCACATGGCAAGGGCTTACTGAATGTTTATCGATGGGCTGGGTGTATGAACGGTCTATGACTCTGAGATTGAAAGCCAGCAGGGTTCCCAGCAAAAGGCATGAAGTAGTGAGGCTATCTCCCTGGAGGGACTTTTGGGGTCAGTCTTGAAGAATCAAGTTTCAGTTGGCATAAAGGAGAAGAGAATTTCTGCTTGGAGCTAGTGAGGGAGTTGGGGAGTGAAAAAAGGGTCAGAAAAAGGCAGTGACCACCAGTCTTCCCCATAGGCGGTTAGCAGAACAGAGGTCATGTGGCTTTACAAGAGAAATTTATAACATAAAGGTGGTGCCAACTGGGAGTGGTTGTGATCTGTGTGTGCCAGTGAGCCTGAGAGGTGAGCAGAGGACCAGCACAGAACGCGGGTGATGAACAGCCTTGGATTTGCCGTTACTGTTCCCAGAATCTGCCTTTCAACTTGAATCTGTCCTGCGGCCTTCGCTGAAAAACAACAAACAGAAAACTCACCTCTCTCTCTCTCTCTCTCTTTCTGCTTTTTCTCCCCATATCTAATAACCTAGAGCTTTTGTGTTAGAAGAGAACTTAGAAGTTATCTTGTCTATCACTGGAATGGAAGATGCATGAGGGCAGGGATTCATCCCTGTGTCATTTGTCATCATATATTCTTCACTCCTTTAACTTTCAAAGTGGAAATTTAGGTTAGACTCCATTTGCCTCTGGGAAACCCAGTGCAGTCCTTCGGCCTCGCTGTTCTCATTTTGCAGATCAAAGAAAGGTGCTTTGAACAGTCAAATTATGGAGGGAACAAGCCATAGAAATCGGTGGCATTTTTTTCTAGAGACAGCTACACTATTTGTGTTTCAGCTCCTTGAGAGCTGAAATCACACCTTAATACCTGGGCTGAGTACAGTGTCTGGCAAAACTTTAGGGGCTTGCCAGATGTTCATCCAGCACTTTCAGATATGGGATCATACCACCTCTTACTCCTGACTTACAGCTCAGAAAAAAGGAAAAGGGTCCTAGCATTAGCCTCTGATGGAGAAGTTTGGTTTTGCATTTAATTAGCTATGAGAGTCTCTGGGTCTTACCCAGAAAGAAGATTTTGAATTAGATCAGAGGATTACAAATCTTTTTTAGTCATAACAAAAACTTTTTTTGCAAGCAAACTATTACAGAGACCCAGTGCTTAAGACAGACAATACATGTAAATTTTTGTAATGTAAATGTAAAAACTTACAAAACGTTTGTAATGTAAAAGTGTTAACCAAAAAAAAGCAGGTTTGACGGGCATAGATGGTGCCCTGCTTCCCCAAGTCACTATAGTGGCAGCTGTAGTATTTCAGAGGAAACCCTACAAGGGTTTCTCAACCCTAGCCAGACCTTAGAGTCCTCCCATTGGGTTGCCATATTTAACAAACAAAACTACAGGATACCCAGTTAAATTAGAATTTCAGCTAAATAATGAAATAATGTTTTAGTATTTACCTAGACGTCCAAGTTTATACGGTGTCCTGTGTTTTATCTGGCAACTCTACTTAAGGAACTTTTAACCAACTAAATTCTAGACCAGTTAAAGCAAAATCTTTTGGGTTGGGTGTTCCCATTAGAATTTTTTAAGTCCCCCAAGAGATTCTAACGTGCAGCCTGGGGGGAGTTCCACTGATCTCTGAAAAGCACAGTGTGAAAATTGAAATGGATGATCTGTAAACCACTTCCACCTCTAAAACTGTAATTCTAAGCAGATCACAATTTGTGATTTCAGAATTTCTAAAATAGTTCTTATCAGGAGAAAGACTATTTCTTATCACCTGGCCCCAGCAGGGAGATGGGTTAGTATTACTAGATTATGTTTGGGAGAGCCATGTGCACTTATAACTGAGGTCTATCGAACTGTCTACCACATCCTATAGAGAGTGCAGAGTGGAGAAGGGGGCCACGCCGGCCGCTCGGCTGACCGAGAAGGCCCAGGTGCTCTTTCCAGCGTTGTCACCACCTGGCTCTGTGCTTCAGTTTCTTCCATACAACAGGGGTAATAACAGAAAGAAAATAGTTGCTATTTCTTGAACTTCTAAAATGTGGCACACAAGTCCTCCGTATAGCTCATTCTAATCTCCACAGCAATGGCTCTCGAAATGAATTTTTTTAGATTTATTTTATTGAAGTATAGTTGATTTACAATGTTGTGTTCATTTCTGCCGCACAGCAGCGATTCAGATATACGTATATATATATATATATATATATATATATTCCTTTTTATATTTTTTCATTATAGTTTATCACAGGATATTGAATATAGTTCCCTGTCCTTTACAGTAGGACCTTGTTGTTTATCCATTCTATATATAATAGTCTGCATCTGCTAATCCCAAAGTCCGAATCCATCCCTCCCCCCCCCCCCCCCCCCCCCCCCCCCCCACCCCCCCCACCTCTGTGGGTCTGTTTCTGTTTTGTAGGTAAGTTCATTTGTGTTATATTTTAGATTCCACATATAAGTGATATCATATGGTATTTGTCTTTCTCTTTCCAACTTACTTCACTTAGTATGACAATCTCTAGGTCCATCCATGTTGCCGCAAATGGCATTATTTCCTCTTTTTTATGGCTGAGTAATATTCCATTGTATATATGTACCACATCTTCTTTATCCATTCATCTATCAGTGGACATTTAGGTTGCTTCCATGTCTTGGCTATTGTGAATAGTGCTGCTATAAACATAGGGGTGCATGTATCCTTTTGAAATATAGTTTTGTCCAGATATATGCCCAGGAGTGGGATTGCTGGATCCCATTTGTTACTTGTAGATTTTTTAATGATTGCCACTCTGACCGTTGTGAGGTGGTACCTCACTGTCTTTCTGACTTGCAGTTTTCTCATAATTAGCAACGTTGAGCTTCCTTTCATGTGCCTGTTGGCCATCTGTATGTCTTCTTTGGAGAAACGTCTGTTGAGGTCTTCTGCCTGTTTTTTGACTGGGTTGTTTGTTTTTTTTGTTGTTGAGTTGTGGTTCTCACAATTGGATGTGCATCAGAATCCCATGGAAGCTTGTTAAGACACACATTGGTCTTCTGGTTCCTTGGGTCTGGAGTGGGGCCTGAAATTTTGCATTTCTGACTAGTTCCCAGGTGCTGCCATGGCTTCTGGTCTGGTGATTACCTGTTGAGCAATACTACTTTCCAGATGCTCTGTATCATTCCCTATTGTAAATGTAATAAAACTGAGCCTTAGACAAGTTCAGTGACTTGTCCAAAGTCACACAGTCCATATCCATACCCAGGTCTGCCAAGTGTGTCTGCCTTTTGTGCTCTGAAGAGTTAGTTTTAGAGAAAATTAAAGCAGGTTGTATAATTTTCAAGGGTGCTATTTTGGCTTTTAAATAGACAAGTATAAATTTCAGAAAAGATAAATAAGAAGACAAAACGAATGCAGTCTTTCTTAAGCCGGAAAAAATGAGCAGATGTCTGTATCTAACGAGAGTCTAAAATCTGTGAACTCCAATAATGCATCAGATCGGCAGAGCAGCACTTCGATACTACTGGATTATGGTTGGAAGCTATTTTGTCCTTTGGAATTGTACTGTCAGTTCATAAAGACATGGTCTACATAACCCATTAGCGTATTCTTACCAGTGAAAGGCACAGAAGTAAAGAGTGAGCTCTTGCAATGTAGGGTTTGAAATACAGGCTAATAAAAGGCACAAAGTGACAATTTACTCATGAACATTTGAAACCACTGTTCATATTTTCCACATTTTAACAAACAGGCAGAAAACTAAACCTACACAGCTATGATTAATCTATTTTAAAGAAGGAAAAGTGAAAGTTTGATGGGAGGAAAAACGTTTTCCCTAACAACTAATTTGAAAACCTAAAAGACTCTCCCTTTCTCCTCTTGGCTTGGAAACAGCCATTTCTCTATATTTCTTGAATTCTTTTACCTTCCCAAAGGGTTTCAACTTATATTTAAAGGAAAAGTCATTTCCCAGTTTTCTACAGTCTGGAAAATAGATCAACTATATCAAAATGAAAAATGTGACCGTATATACACTTAGCTTCCTTCAGGACATGGAAAAAAAGATGGTACCAGAAGCTGACCTGCGGAAGCCTCTAGAAAGGTCAAAATGCTCAACAGAAAACAGTGATGCCATTTTTCTTTCTACTTTTGTTAGTGTTCCCGATGTTACTTTCATTTCTCGAGAAACCTACAACTTTTCAGGGCAAGAAATATGCTCTAATGTGACATCCCTCTCAGAGGATTCAGTATCCTAATAACAAAGAATGACAGAGATGATGTGGACAGTTTATCAGTTACAATTCTGCTGTTTAAATGCACAAAATATCCAAATTATGTTGTAAACTCAAGTGGCATGTATCCCAGTGCTTGGCCTGAACTGATCTCCGTGCATCCTGGGAGCACATCCTGACAGGCAACCCCAAAGACCAGCTCCTCCAAGGTGACTGCTCTTTAAGGGATTGTTAGAAGCATGGGGACCTGAGACCATCAGCCACCCTGGGATCTCTCTTACCTTGTCCTCTTTTAATTACTCTAGATTACTCTAACAATTTGTAGATTGTTAATGTGATCATTTAAAAAGTTGCCAACTGTGAGTCCAGGAGAATTTCTCCTTCATTTTGATTTTCTTGTCTTCAAGTCTGAAAGCTTTTTAACTGTCCACATTTATGGCCAGTGAATATAGATGATTAAGCTTTCTCGCCAATAAAAAGACTAGGAACACTGGAAGCAGAAAGCCCTTTCTGTCCCTACATAAACTCCTTAACTTTGCTGAACCTCAGTTTTCTCACCTCTGTAACGGGCACAATAGAATCTACCTCCGTAAAGTTGTAGGCATTAAGGGAGATGATGTGTACACAGCCTCTATCACAGAGCCTTGAACACAGGAAGTGTTCGGTGAGCGGTAGTATGATCACTGTCTCCACATGGGCCAATTAGCTTTTAATACAAATAATAGTATTAACTGTTCACAAGAACTGGAACATTCCAAAGCTAGCAAGCTTTTGTAGGTATAAGGTTCGGTCTATGGAGGACTAGACGCTATAGAAGGGACCAACCAGCAGGAATCTATTCTCACGACTGAAAAATAGAAGCTGTGAACCTGCAGTTCTGTGGGGTCATGATGGCCTCATCTTGACATACAAAGCCAATCCACGTAAATAAATCTTTGCTACTTTAAATTAAATGTATGCACCATCATATGTGTTGCAAACTAAATTTTACTCAGAGTTGAATTTTTGAAACAAACTAGGATTTATTAGCATGGGGTTGGCGAAAATACTCACATGAAAAGTTAACTGCTGGTGTAGGTGGTATTTGGAAACACATTTAATCTTCAATAGAAAAAACAATTCAACAAAACTTGGAAGAAGAGATCTCTGAAATGAGATACTTTTAAAGATTTTCAGAGTTAAATGGAAAATAATAGATAATCAGAGAAGAAGTAAAATTATAAGGTGTGTAAAAGGTTAAAAGAGTCAAATGGCAGAAATGCACATGTGTGTGGTATGGACAAGCTGATGTAACAGGAATGACCAAAGTATCATTGTATCCTGTTTCAAATAAAGGCACAATTTTATATTATTAGGCCCCCAGATTTCTGCGGCATCCTTTTTTGGCTTCATTCCCACCTTATGCATCACAGGTCATAGCAGGAAACCAGTAGACCGAATACTGGCACATTTCCTCTTGAAAAAGGCAATTCCATTGAGAACGGGTCATGAGCCATCATTTATTTAGGGATTATGGAGCACAAGGTGGGTGCCATGGCCAGGAATGAAGCAAAGAATAAAAGGAAGTTCCAGGATCAAAAGGTCACTTCTCCCATAAGGCAAGGCAGGCTCTGACATTTCTATCCTCCCAGATTGATTTTCCCACCCCTGAACTAGGCGTCACTCTTGACAGACCTTCCAGGGCAGAGATGTTGCTGTTCACTCTGAAGCTTTTTGCTCTTTACCAAGAAAATAACGACTTTTTTCCCATTTGGAGAAGAGACTTCTTCCTTCCTCCTAAGCATAGACATGGCCCACATGAGTCCACAACTTTATTGAGGACCATGCTGGAGACTGGGGGACGACACCTGAGCTCATCCTGGACCCATATTCTTAAGCCAACCTAACTTTCATGACACAACAGGGACTCTGTAAAGAGGCAATTCATATTTCACTTGATTTTAGGAAAAGCTTTCAAATGAGAAGTTGGTCTGACTCTGTTCATTATGCCAGATGGCCCCCCAGTTGGCCTGCGTTTAACTTAGTCTGTAACTCACTTACTTGGTTATCATCCCTAAGGGAGTGAAGGAACTTAAGCCATTTATATTCACAGCCCACCAGGTATATTCCCCTGGCATATTGTGGGGAGAAATCCTAGCTGGGAATAGAATCCTGGGCCTAAATCCAGCATTTTCAAATTGTGAGAGGGAATTGAATTTGAATTTATTTTTAAAGAAAGGAAAGCCTTGGGACTAAAACTTATTTGAAAGAGTTTTGGGCCAAGTACACGTTTGCAAGGAAATGTTGATTACAATTTTCCTCTACTCATGGACTCAGCCAATGGGGTGGGGTGGAACAGTGTATAACTAGCCAGAGAGCTAATGTGTGCATAAAAAGAGACATCCTGTGAAATGTTGCATTCCGTGGTTTCCTGATACTCTAAATATAACTTCATTTCCTTTCTGATGATTTTTCCTTTCGAATGAAGTATTCTTTAATATTTTACAGAATTAATGTAATCATAGTTTCATAATTTCACATAGCACGGAGTTAAACAAAGTTTCTTTTTTATCTTCAGCATCCATTTCTAAGTCCAGTAAAGATAAAAATGGCAAAAAATAAGCTTGCCTTTTTTCTTCTCATCAGTTAAAAAAATTCATAAGCATATGTTTGTAAAACCTGGAATTTTAGTATCACAAAATGGCTCCAGTCGACAATGAGTCTTCTACAGAGTACGTGTTTTAGTTTCCTAGGGTTGCCATAATGTAATGAAGAATCACAAACTGGGGGGCTGAAAGCAACAGTCCTGGAGGCCTGAAGTCCGAAATGAGGGTATCGGTAGGGCCACGCATGCTCCCCCAGCTTCTGGTGGCCACTGCCAATGCTTGGTGTTCTCGGGTGTGCAGCCGTACGGCTGCAGTCTCTGTCTTTGTCATGACATGGCTGCCTTCCCTCTGTGTGTGTCTGTCTCTCCACCTTTTCTCCTCTTCTCAGAAGGACGCTAGTCATCTTGGATTAAGGACCCATCCTATGCCAGTATGACCCATCCTCACTTAGGCCTTAATTATATCTGCAAAGACCTTATTTCCAAATAAAGTCACATTCACAGGAATCAAGGGCTAGGACTTCCACATAGCTTTTCAGGGGACACAATTTGACCCTTAAGAGCACCCAAAGCCAAAAAAAACTGAAGATGACAAGGTAGAGGAATTGATAAGACAGTTGGCTTCAGTAGGCAGAAATCAGCTTTGATAAGTGAGTTCCTAGGATTTATCAGTATCATATCCCTTAAACAAGTGGTCATTCCTAGCTATAATTCCTGGCCAGAAGAAGTGGCAGGCCAAAAACCCTAGACATCTCAGATATATTTATATTTTCTCCTACCTTATATAATTAAAGTAAGCATACCAAAGAACTTTACTCACAGACTGTCTGGTTCCCTTTGACACGTGGAAATTTAAAAGGATTTCCAACATTACTTGCAAGTGCACTAAACGTAGGTCCTAAGCAGCAGTGCTTGAAAAGGAGGAATGGCAGGGATGTGAAAATGGGGGGAGTGTAATTCCTGGGGACTTCCTCTCTGGTCACTGTCTACTCATTAACTTAGTTTGTGCCATAACTCCCCAGCAATACCCTGGTTTGCAGTGGGATTCCATTCTGAACATGTATGTTGACTTAATGAGAAAAGTGTTTATCTGTCTTCCCTTATTCTAATAATGCAACTGTTTACCAGTGCCACTTGTTTTTCACCTGTTATTTATTAATTCAGATTCATCACCTATTATTTATTGATTCAAGAATGTTTATAGAGTTTATATTACTTGATAGGCAACATTCTAAGTACCGCAGACAAAGCAAGGTTAAAAAAAAAGAAAAAGACAAAGTCCCTGCCTTTGTGGATATTATGTTTTAGATGAGAAGACAGATAATAAACAAACAAAATGTAATTTAATGTCAAGTAATGACATATGTTATTAAAAGATCAAGCAGGATGAGTGGGTAGGAAATAACGAGGGTACTACTTCAGAGACAGTGATCCCATAAGGTCTCTCTGAAGAGGGGACATTCGAAGAGTTTTGAATGAAGTGAAACTTTGAAATGTGACTGTTTGTAGGAGGAGCATGTTGACAGAGAGTGCAGGAAAGTACAAAAGCCCTGAAGTGGGGCATGCGATGTGTCCCCAGACAATTATGGCTGGAAGGGAGGGGGAGGAAGGGAATTAGAGAAGAATCTGGGGGCCAATCACATAGGACCTCGTAGGCTGTGTCAGTAACTTCAGGTTTCTAAAGTTCTCAGCAAAGGGAAACCGTTGGGGGCTTTTGAACAGGGAAGCATCGTGATTTGAGTTACAGTTTTTAAGGACGGCTGTGGCTGCTGGATGGAGAATACACTGTTGAGACGTGAGAGTGGGAGTGCCAAGACCACTTAGGAAACGATTGCAGCCATCCAAGCAAGAGATGGTGGTAACTTGGCCTGACCGTGGTAGCAGAAAAGAAATGGTGGAGAGTGAATGGGTTTAGGATATGTTTTAAAAGTAGAGCAAACTGACAGTTCCCTGGTGGCGTAGTGGTTAGGATTCTGGGCTTTCGCTGCCATAGCCTGGGTTCAATCCCTGGTCAGGGAACTGAGATCCCGCAGCCTGTGAAGTGCAGCCAAAAAAAGAAGAAGAAAAAAGTAGAGCGAACAGAGTTTGATGATTGTATTGGTCAGGGTCTAGCGTGGACCAGGAACCCTTCTAGGTCTCTCTGTAGATAGAATTAAATACAGGGAATCACCCAGATAATGGACTAGCTGAGAAGGTAAAAGGAGACAGTCAGGCAATCCAGAGATTAGCCGAAGCAAGAAGTCCCAAGCATTCCCTAGGGATGGAGGGATGCTAGCAGAAGGTGACATTAAACCCCAGAAGCTGGACCATCCAATGGGAGCTAGAGCGGTGGGTGGGAGGGGTTATCTGGCAGGAGGCAGAGCCAGGGAGGAGAAGCAGTTGCTGCCAGGAGCAGCACAAGTCCCGGAGGAGGGAAGAAACGCCTTGTTTTCTCCTCTCCTCCTGCCTTCCAGGATTCTGCCATTGCCTTTCATTGGCGGCACCTCCTCAGAAGCCAGAGAAAGAGGGAGCCTGGGAAACATAGTTCCCGGTGACACAAAGCAGAGCAGGGGAAAAGGAGAGGAATGCATCTGAGAACAAACAGGCAATTTACCGGGAAAGACTGGTGGATGTGGGGTATGAGAGAGAGCAGTCAAAGATAACTTCAAGTTTCCATATACGAAGACATCAATATACATATCTCATAGTAGGCACATCTGCTAAGGGATTTACCTACTCATTAACATATAGATTCTGTGATATGCAAACATGTATACACTTAGTGTGTGTGTGTGTGTGTGTGTATATTTTTTTTACACAAGCAGGGATGCCAAATGGCCTTCATCTCAAATGCTAAGGACATTCAGTGTGCAGAGGCTGCCTGAATTACTGTATTAAAAAGGATTCTGGGGCTTCCCTGGTGGCGCACTGGTTGAGAGTCCGCCTGCCGATGCTAGGGACACGGGTTCGTGCCCCGGTCCGGGAAGATCCCACATGCCGCGGAGCGGCTGGGCCCATGAGACATGGCCATTGGGCCTGCGCGTCCGGATCCTGTGCTCCGCAACGGGAGAGGCCACAACAGTGAGAGGCCCGCGTACCGCAAAAAAAAAAAAAAAAAAGGATTCTGAGGCTGTATCCGTCTTTAGCAGGAGGCGGGTTACAGAGATTGGTAAGCAGCGCCTGCTATGGGCCTGGGAGCGGGCAGCTGCCACGTGCGTGCCAGGGTTAGCTACGCCTGCACCGAAGCAGTGGGCTCTGCACAGCAGGATCAGTGGCAACCATCCCCTCACCGAGAGCGCTTCGTAAAGGGACCTCGGTGGTCTTCCTAAAGACAGTAATAACAGCTATCATGAATCCCCCGTGGAAGGAAATAGCCATGATTAAACTGAAGTTCATGAAATAGATGTCTTCTCATGCCCCCTTCTGTCCCAGGACTTTGCGGAGGGCATCTGGTGTCGGCTCAGCCCAGTGGATTATCCCTCATTGTAGCGAGTACACAGGGTGACTCACACCAGCTCTGCTCCTTCTGACGCTTTCATCTTTCTGTCGATGAATCCAGGCAGTTCGTATCTCGGGTCCAGATCTTTGAGTTGACGGTCTATTATGAGGTTAATCTAGAGTGAACAGTGGTGTTCACTCAGACGTGGTGTGGCATCGGCTTCTGACTACAACCCCGTGCCCTTCCAGTGATTTCCCGGCATGCTCTGGAGACCACCCCAGCTGGTACCTAGTCCCTTGACAGCCGAGGCTAATGCAGACATCCGGGATGGTCTCTACCTCAGGCAAGGCTTCCATATTGGATGGGAAAGTTAGCCAAATAGGCTTTCTGAAGTACAGTCGAGGATCTCTTTGGAAAGAGGCTTTTGAAATGAAGTCAAGCGTTCTACCACCCAAAAGGCAGACCTGGGGTTTTCGTGTCTGCGCCTCCTCCCAGAGTGATTGTTGACCCCCCCCCCGTCAGACGTGCTCACCCGCAGGCTAAGCACCATGGTCTTCACCTCCCTATTCGTCTTCCTGTGCCTTTTACGTGTTGTGAGATTGGCTTCATCTCCCCAAAATGACGATTTGGGGGATGATCTTTAATACTCCGTTGATGCTTCTGGTGAATGTAAATTCTTGGTTTAACTAATTCACATAGCAATTTATATGAGTA
Organism: Monodon monoceros; assembly: GCF_005190385.1. Lineage (NCBI taxonomy): Eukaryota > Metazoa > Chordata > Mammalia > Artiodactyla > Monodontidae > Monodon > Monodon monoceros. The sequence continues at coordinate 96,812,263 of NW_021703772.1, forward strand.
TTACCTCAAAATAAAAATCTTTTAATTTTTTTTTATCTCCAGTGCAATAACGTTATTTTATTGTTCAAAGGGGGCTCCCTTCCTGCTGTTTGCAATAGGATTTTTAATAAATATGTAAATTTAAAAATTAGTTTACAGCATACATTGGGAGGCATGATTTTCGAAAAGACAAAAATTTGATGGATTGTAAAATTATCCCCCTTAAAATCATCAGTCACAGTGAACAGAATGTACCACCCTTTGATAATTTTAGAGCTTTTTGTTCATCTTATCTTCTGTTAGGGACTCACTTCAAATTGATTATAAAACAGTTTATTTTTTAGGCCATAATTCATTCACAGATTAATTAGATTTTCAGTTAATATCCCATCATCGTATGGGATGGGAGCCAGTGGTGTTTTGTAGTTGTTCAGAGTTGCAGGAGAGAACCCCTGATTGCTATTCCCAAGTGACTGAAGCTACGGGCACTAATCACTAATCACACTCAGACCACATAAAGTGTAGCATCCTTCCCCTGGTTTCTTTTCTAGCTGGCTCACAGCAAGAGATCTTTATTGGCCCTGGCGAAGAGACCAAAATGTACTTAAACACTTCTGTGAGAGGCGATTCTTTTTTTCCCCCTTGCTTACAATGGCATTTCTGTAGCCATCTCCTAAAAGATCAGGAGAGAGAGAGAGTGTGTGTGTGTGTATAGCTGGCCTGGACTTAAACATCTCTTTCCTAGTCATTTTCCAGGGAGGAGCAGCCTTTGGATTAGTTTCATAATCTTAAATAATCCTTTTGGTATCACCAGACAGGCATATTTAAGGGACAGTGTGCCAGCAACTTCTTGACCAGCGATTTAAGGAAAAGTATTTTTTTCCCGTCACTTAAGAGAACTGCTGATATACATGGCAGAGAAACTCTCCACGCTGTTAGCCAGCCAAGCGAAACATCAGCCCAGTCACATCAAACCGAAACTCTGGGTTTTTACACAGTTGAAGAAAAGATAATTATCTTCCCCTCTGCCCCCTCCATGCTCACTATTATACCTGGTGCCAGTTCTGATGTATGACAAGTTACTACCTGTTGCACTGGTCTGCTTCTGCCACATCGCATTTTTCTTCTGTGCCCCAAAGGACACAGCCCAGGCCACACATCTCCCCGGGTGACCGTAAGGTTTCACTTTGTCCTGCACTGAGGGATTCAGTCACTCCAGGCCTCTCAAAAATCTCTTGTATTCTTTAAGGACATCCAGTATTCTTTAAATTCACCCCAGTATTTCAAACCTTCATTCTCAGGCGATTCCCCATTTTATTTTGTGCACAATGAGGCCTTTTTTCCTTCACATAAAACTACTTGGATGTTTAAAAAGCCTTGCTGACATATTCAGTCTTCGCATTGCTAGATGATACAATCCCCACTTATTTCCTGTGTTTTACTCTCTAAGCGTGCAGTCTGTCGTGCTGCTGATTATTTCAAAGAGCTCGGTTTATGGCAAAAGAAATGCTACTTGAAAGTCATCTGTGAATCAATTTTCTTGAAAATCAAAATCCATTTTCCTGTTTGCTTACTGGGAAAGTCGTTACCTTTACTTTCTAAATAAAGGAGACCTAAATGTCTTCTGGGTGATTAGAGCTTTACCTACCCCTCAGGAAATAAATGAATGTTCCCTACCAGACTGTATAGCATCTTGTCCATGGAACTCAATCACTTTCAAAGACAATAAAGGGCGTTAGAGAGGTGAAAGGTAAGGTAAAGATAGGAAAAAGAAAGGTGACCAGTAAATAAGAAATATAATTAGCAAACTCCCTTTATTCCACCAACATCTGTGGATCTCCCATGTGCCAGATGTTCTGGGCCCAAGGGATGCAAAGATAAATAGGGTCATAGTACCTACATGAGAGAGTGAGCCATGGCAGCCAGCACACCACAAAGGCTCACTGGTGCCATGGTAACAGTCGGCGCAGGGATGGAGGGAGAACAAAAAGGACAGTGGTCAGGTCAAAACTACAATGAGGCATCACCTCACACCAGTCAGAATGGCCATCATCAAAATATCTACAAACAATAAATGCTGGAGAGGGTGTGGAGAAAAGAGAACCCTCTGCACTGTTGGTGGGAATGTAAATTGATACAGCCACTAGGGAGAACAGTACGGAGGTTCCTTAAAAAACTAAAAATAGAACTACATACGATCCAGCAATCCCACTACTGGGCATATACCCTGAGAAAACCATAATTCAAAAAGTGTCATGTACCGCAATGTTCAATGCAGCTCTATTTACAATAGCCAGGACGTGGAAGCAACCTAAGTGGAATATTACTTGGCCATGAGAAGAAACGAAATTGAGTTATTTGTAGTGAGGTGGATGGACCTAGAATCTGTCATACAGAGTGAAGTAAGTCAGAAAGAGAAAAACAAATACTGTATGCTAACACATATATATGGAATCTAAAAAACAAAAGAAGTGGTTCTGAAGAACCTAGGGGCAGGACGGGAATAAAGACACAGATCTACTCGAGAATGGACTTGAGGACACAGGGAGGGGGAAGGGTACGCTGGGACGAAGTGAGAGAGTATCATGGACATATATACACTACCAAACGTAAAATAGATAGCTAGTGGGAAGCAGCCGCATAGCACAGGGAGATCAGCTCGGTGCTTTGTGACCACCTAGAGGGGTGAGATAGGGAGGGTGGGAGGGAGGAGATACGGGGATGTATGAATATGTATAGCTGATTCACTTTGTTTTAGAGCAGAAACTAACACAACAAAGTAAAGCAACTATACTCCAATAAATATGTTAAAAATAATAATAACAATAAATTAAAAAGACTGTAGAAGGCAATATTATGCAAGGCAGTGACAGGTGCAATCAGCCTCTGGAAATTCACAGTATCTTCATTGTGGAGCTGGGCTTTGATTATTCCTTACCCTACAGTAAATAAGTTCACAGGCTCTTTGAAGAAAGGCCCCATATAAAACCACTGTGGTCACTTGCAGCCCCCCACTTCTGAAAAAATATCCTGTAGTGTGTGGTTTGCTGATACATGAGTCAAAGGGCAATAGACACCACCTTTCCCACCCATTCCAGCCAAGGAAAGAGTAGAAAGTCAGTGTAAGGTTAAGAATAAAAGCATCTTTCATTTACCTACTTTGTTTATGTGGTCATAGACCAAGCAGTGGCCTAGGTGTTGGATGTGAGTTTACAGATATCAGAGAGGTCTGTCACCTGCTATCCCTAATGTTTAAGGAGTGGTTTTTGAAGTTTTTTGTTTGGGGGTTTTCTTTTCTTTTGGAGGGGAGAGGCAAAGAATTTAGAAGCATTATGACGGCATTTACCATCTGTTTAAAACGCCCTCGCCCCAGGGTGGGTAGTGTGTCAATCGTCATCATTTTTCCAGTAGCTTCAGGAAGCCCCCTGCTTAAATATCACCAGATTTTGATAGGCTGTAATACGGAAGAGTCACAAATTAAATACAGATGAGTTTCATTGGACCCACACATTTGTTTTAAATAAATATTGGGAGATTTCATATATGAATTCTAGATTTTCATTTCTCTTGAAAGATCAGGAGTTCTGGCAAGAATGAGCCCACATGCTCACAGGGTAAGACTCAGCTGGTGCTGAGGCAGGAGGTGGAGTGATTGAGAGAGGGAACCCTGCAAGCTGGACCCCTGGACTTGGATACAGGCTCTGCCTGCCTCCTCACAGCTGTGTGGCCTTGGGCAGGAACCTTAGCTCCCTATGCCTCCCTTTCCTCACGTATTAAATGGTGTAACTAATGGTACCTGCCTTGTAGAGTTCTGTCCAGTCTTTAGGACAAGAACAAGCGCTCCGTGGATGTTTGTTAAATTAGCAGCAGCTGCCCCTCTAAATGGGCACTTGGGTTCACCACCGTCCCCACTACCCACTCATGCCATCCATGCATTTGCGCTGTTGTCACATCCTTCCCAGTGGGCTCCATTGGCAATGACTTTTCTTCCCCTGGTCTAGAACCAGGTCATCCGTCAGCCATCTATGGGGAAAGGGGGGAGTTTCAGCAAAGATAAGAAGGAGACTAACAGGGCATATATGGAAGAATCTTGGAGCTACTCCTGAAGTTCTGAGCTTTGTTCAGGTCCACGGAGACTTAAGTACAAGAGCCATAAAAGGACGGACAGATGACTCTTGCCCTGAGAATCAGGTTCCCATGCATCCCCAAAGCACCTGAATCATGGGAAGGTGGCTTTTCAACTGCACCTCTACCTGGTTTCTAAGACCTTGCCTCCATGGGGACAACAACAAGAGAATGGTTCCTTTCACTCCCCTAAGGATCTGCTGCCTGGTGGGAAGGCAAGGATGTGGGCGGAAGGGTGGAATTTGCTATGATTCATCTTACCTCCTGGACCTGATAAATCAGAACCATGGTTTTCTAGCTTGTTGGAAGGCGGCATTAACTAGAGCTTCCTTCCCTTTAGTTAATTTGCTCACAGATCAAGAGGTTAAAGCTTTCTCTGCCTGTCATCAGCAGAACATTTGTTTCCAACGTTACTGGGTGAAGGGCTTGGGTGTTTCTCCCCCAAGGTACCCCCCAGGAGTCCCGCTGAATGAGGCCACTGGTCACACATAAACACACATGCTGCTCCTTTTTACTTGAAGCATGCTGCTGTCCGTCCTGGGATGAACATCTTGATGCCATCACAAACATTTTCCCTTTCAGCAGTTTTTTTTCCTTGAGGCAGGAGAAAGAGACCCTCTCATTATTTATCCTGAGTGTTTGATAGGCCTCCCTTGAGAAGGTCATTGTCTGCAACAGTAAAATAATCATGGGATTTCTGGACAAGCTGGCAAAAGAAAAATGATTCATTATTTCAAGAATTATTTGGCCTTCAGTCCCCCAAATGGATGAAGGCTTCCAACAATATGTAAGAGAGAGTAAGGCTTAACTTATTATATGAAAGGTTCCATTTTAAAGGGAAAAGAAGTTCAAAGATGTCATTTTTAGCTCGGCTGTAATATAACTGGAGTCAAGGCGGTGCGTCTGTTAACCCCGTGGTATTCTGGATGTTATTGTACTATTCCCTTTGCAAAGGAGGCCTCCCTGCTCTCCTTCCCTTCTCATCCATTTGGGCTAATGAGATTGGAAGAGTTCTTTTAGATCCTATTCAAACAGCACCCCGTCCTTCTGGTCCCTTTGGGAATGCCGGAACAGACAGCATATTCGTCCAGACGGGCTCAACCCGACCTCACATGTCTTGCCGTGTCGCACAAAATCGTGTATCTTCACAGCGCAATATATTTTGCTGATAGGAGATGGCGTGGTTGTGTAGCCCTTTAACTGCTATGGATAGTGTCGTGAGATGGACCAAAGGTAGCTTATAACATGACTCATGCACCCATGTCTGGTACCAAGACGCCTATTATGCTGGGTTATTTTTGAAATAAAGTTTGTTTGGCCTCAGTGCCAGCCAGATACCCAGAATGAGGCAGCTTGACTGATAAAGATACTGAATTTTAAAATGAAAACTGGAGAGGCCGAGCGATCAATATGACCTTGACCACTCATAAGCCAAATAATTTATGGAAATGACGCAAAGACCCTGTGAACTCCTTTGCCTGACAGAAAGGTTTGAAATAATATTTTAAGAAAATTAAAAGCAAACATCCCCTGGACCTTCTTTACAGATTAGATCTGAAATGAAAGACCCTGAGTTACACAATTAACTACTGATTTTGTTTGATCCATCTTTAATTCTCATTGCAATCAAGTTGTGTTTACAGAGTCGTGGTGGGCAGGCATACTTCACTTGGAGCAAGGCTCCTTTCACTTCTACGTGAATTTAAACATTAAATTGTTCTGCACATGTGAGACAAAAATAAAGCTTATGTTTATTGTAGCGGATGGGTGACGTAAACCTTATGAAGTGGCATTAAGCTAGTCTAGGCGGTTCATGAACATAATCCCTTCTATAATGCAAGAGTCAGTTTGTCATTTGAATATATTATGGGTGGCGGGGAGAGAATAAAAAGCACCTGGATGCTGCCTGGTACTAGAATGTTGTCCAAAGGTGGCTGTAATTTAATCTCCTTACAGTTTCATTTCTTGATTTCATACACCCAGTAATATCACTGACCATCACCCAGATAGTCAGTCTTGCTGACGTTTCTACGAACGTCATCATCGTCCTGTTTACACTCTCACTTAAAAGCAGCAAAACACATCGCCAGGTTTCCCCTGTCTTAAGGAGATAGGAATCTGAACTTAAGCAAATTGCTGGGACTGGCTCAGACCGGAAAGACAACACTTGCTGGCTGAAGGACGCACTTAACAAAATGGTAGAGCCAGTGTTGGTACTGTTTATCACGGGCCTGATCCTTCCAATAACATTGCACCCCAAGACAGAAGCTTATTGTTTCTGCTCTGGCTCCTGCATTTCCAGGAAGCGATGGCAGCTTCTGCTTCATCCAACCACAAGCCAAGCCCACCTGGAGGTGCAGAAGAAGGCCCCAGTTGCTCAGCAGAGTTGCCCAACCAGCATATGGCCATGGGATGTGAGTGCACAGGTCTCTGCTCTTGACAGAGAGAGGAAATTGCTTTTGCCAAAGTAAACAGCAGTCAGACATCCATTAATCCAAGGACCGTCCTGGTTCTTGAGGCCGCCCTAGAATCCCGAGACCATGCCTCTGCTAGTGTATCTAGGGACTGGAAAGTAGCTCAGATGAACGTCAGAAATGATCTTATTTAACATGCGTCTTCATCATGGAAAAGCAGACATTATAGAAATCTCAGACAAGTCTCTGAGCTCCGAAGGGGAACGATGTAGTGAAAATAGATCTAATAGTGACTTTGTTCGCTGATATGCGATAAACAGCAACTCCAAGATATGGTGTCAGAATCTGAAGAAGAAAGCAGAACCAAACCTAGTGCATGGCCTCCAGAAGTGTGTCATCTAACTGAGAGGTGAGACATTGATATGAAAAGAGACTACATAATAGAATGTATATAAGTTCAGGGTTGAAATGGATAATGTGGCCATTTAGGCCAGGAATTCATAGAAAGACCCCTGTGGATTAGGTACTGTAGAAACAGAACCAGCAGCTGTTAATAACCAAAAAAAAAAAAGATATAAAATGTGGTTACTATTGACAATGATATGGAATTAGAGAAAAGACAAAAAAATCCAATTTAAGCATGTTAAATTTAGGAGATAACTAGGCCCAAAAAGATTAAGAAAGGTGAATGTGAATAGTCATTAGTTAACCTATGGAAAACATTTGCCTGAAGGATCTTAAAGACTAAAAATGGGAGGAGGTCAAAAGAAACTAAGCAAGTTAAGGAATTATTTAAAAATTAGGATTAGGATAAAGGGGCACATTCAGAACTTTGACAGGATATTTGTGTTCTAAATGCCATTATCAGACCAGATAGTAGGCTGGTAGACTAGCCTAACAGTTCTCAGGGAATCGTCTCCTAATATAGCTGAAGCTTTGTTCTCTATTGACATCCTAATAAAAAATCCTTAGCATGTACGTTCCATGTGAGCAGTAACTTTGTCTCATACACCGCTCTATCTCCGGTGTCTAGAATACTGTCCTGTACGTAAAAGGTGCTCACCAAATATCTCTTGAATAAATAAATGATGTGGCAAGAGCAGTGTAATCCCCATTTAAATATTTATTAAATCCAGGTCCAGAGTTGAAGTAGTGTTTGTCAGTGTCATATTGTGGCAAAGGATGGAATCCAGAACAAACGTGGATTCCCATTGGCATTCTCTCAACTAGCACATCCTTCCATTCTAGAACCCCCCGTGCTTACTGGGTAATGAGGAATAATGGCGTCTTACAGTTGTGTGCAACACACAATATAAAGCTTAATGTTTCTAAATCTTTAGAACAATTTCCACCAAGGAATCTTCTCTTTAGGGTAAGGATCAGGAAATTGGTACTGATTCTGAGTTGCTCTGACTCTCGGGATTCGATATGTCAGATATCCTTGGGAAATAACTTTATCCAAAGCAAAGGCTGACTGTCCCTCGAACTGAAACATAAATGACATTGGGAGATGAATAGCTTAAACCTGAGTAGAGCTAACACTCTTACATCCACAAATATCAATGTGTCTCTGGATGACCCTTAGCACTCAGTCTCATTGAATTCCATGGCTATTGCAAAGCACCTCATAGATTGGATACCACAGTGCACTGTGACTCCCAAAGGGTCTACCAACTTCTGTTAGAATTCCAGGTTGCCTCATTATTTATAGGTGAATAAGTAACACAGAATGTTTTTCCCTGGTTTTGGCCCTCACAGCATACTTCGTAATAAAAGCTTAGCCTTCTCAGGTACATTTTATGATGTCCTTATGGTGATATTGGAGATGTTCCTTTGGAAGGGGAACATCCATGAAAAAAAATAGTGTAACTTTCTTTTAACATTCACCCAATCCCCCCTAAAAAGTGTGTTTTATTTTTTCTTGAAAGAGTAGCCCGAACTCTTATCACTCCAAGGTGAAGACATAGCTCTATGGTACTAGAATACACAAATGGTCCCTTCATGCTGGATTTTCCTCTGACGAGCTTCATGGGCTCTTTATGCTACAAATACACTGACCTCTAAGCCAGGCATGGCCAAGCTCGCTGGACAGATAGGTATCCTGTTTAAGACATGAAATGATGGAAAGGTTAGTCAAAGAAAAAAGTCTAATCAATCTTTTAAGGCAAGTGAGTAGCGTATGAATTTATTTTTATCCGTAATGGTGCCTGTAAATGAAAGGCCAGAAAGGTTTGGTGCCCACACTTCTCATCAGCTGGAATCATTAGCCTGACGCTAAGATGAACAGACCTAGGAGTTCCAGCCCAGAGCCTGCTCAATTCTCATTCCTAAATAAACATTTTGGTTAATATTATTATGTTGGAAGAAGAAAGATCTGACAACACAAATAAGCATGTTACATTTAGTTAAGCTAATCATACAGTCAATGAGCTGGCTTGTTTCCCCAAGTCTAAGTCACTGTGAAACAGTGCAGATTTTGCTTTTGGAGAAATTGACCAATAGTGATCAAATCTGATGTATTAAGGTGATTAACCTATATTTTAAATTAAATTTGTGGGTCCATCCACCTCCTAGGAAACAAAAATTTAAAAATACAAGTTTTCGGGCTTCCCTGGTGGCGCAGTGGTTGGGAGTCCGCCTGCCGATGCAGGGGGCGTGGGTTCGTGCCCCGGTCCGGGAAGATCCCATATGCCGTGGAGCGGCTGGGCCCGTGAGCCATGGCCGCTGGGCCTGCGCGTCCGGAGCCTGTGCTCCGCAGCGGGAGAGGCCGCGGCGGTGAGAGGCCCGCGTACCGCAAAAAAAAAAATACAAGTTTTCAAATGGGCATTTCACGTGATGGCACTAACGTTAGAGAAATCATGAATGTGTCTTTTGCACGTTCATATAATCATTTTGCCTAATCGTGATTACATGCCTTTCCTTTTCACAAATGCCTTTCTCTGTCATAAACAAAGTTTAGGGTTTTCTTTACGTTCCTTTTTTCTCTTCCCGCTGAGGGACCCGGTCCCACATCTCCCCCATTTTCCATATCCTTAAAGTGACTTCCTTCTCCTTCCGTCCTTTTGATCTGGTCTTTAAATGTCCTTCGCAGCCACTGTTTATCTCCAAGCTAAGTTTTTTTCCTTTCCGCAAGATATATTATTTTCTAACGACCCTAAGCTTCCTACTGCACTTCTCTCTGCTTGCTTTTTTTTTTTTTTTTTTTTCTTTTTTTTCAAAAAGTAAGCTCATTTTTCCCCTCTGGTTCAGGGCTTCTAACAGAGGTCATTGAAAGTCATTGATCCTGGTAAGGGACAGCAATACATGTAATAATATAGTCATAAAAGCACATCTCAGCTGAAAATTACTCTTTCACCTAATGAAACCAGTTTGCCCTGGAGATACTGAGGATCTTCAGGAACCCAGTAAGGAAACAGAGTGCCCCAAGTGCAGCATCGTATCTCCCAGTGTGTGGTTGGGTGGAGAGAACAGTTCTCTATTACCTATCTGTCACATTAATTTTTCAGAAGGGCAAGTGAAGAGTAATGTGTCCAGTTGAGGTAATAGAGGGAACTGAACACCGAGAGAAAGTAATTATCCAAGTTGGAATTTGACCAGGTTAGCAGGGTCAACACCACAACTGTCAAGAAAAGTCTGGAGGGTCTTCCCTGTTCACCAAAGGTCACTTTATCTATTTTTGTGTCTCATTCAGAAAGTAGCTCCACCAGGAATACGGTAAGAGGTGGCATTAAAGAAGAGATTAACCTGTGCTTCTGAGAAAAGAGAAATGACTTGAGCTGCATCGTTTTCCTTGGGGTTGGCCTGCCCCCAGCAAACGTCGCTTAACATAGACTTTGTATGTGCACAGATCTTCAACCAAGAGACCCAGGATTAAAATACTTCCTCCCCATTCCCACAAGAGCATAACACATAATCATCTTTCCAGTGCCCAAGATTTGCTCATCAGGAAAGGGATGGGGGAAATCACACCTTCTGCTCCAACTCAAAGCTCAGGATTAGCCAGCCCGTCTCCTCTATTTGATCCATCTGCTTCCAAATGGAAGCTTCGCTATATTTCTCATCTGCTAAATCATCTTACTCCCATTGCTTCACCCAGGGAGACGTTTCTCTGCCCAAACCAACTCACTGCGGTCTCCAAATTTTCCCGCTTCTTCCTGGCCCCGCTGCATATATGACTGTTTGGTTAAAATCTGCATCATCACACATAATGAGAAATGTGGGGTTGTGGTAGGGGCATGATGCTGACACTTCTCCCCAATTTCGGGGGTGTTTCTTTCCATGTGGAAGGAGTTCCCTAGGATAACACTCCTGGTGTCTCTAAGCTCCGCTCATTCACTTCTCAGGAGACGGAGGAGTGGCTTGTTTAGCAAGTTAACAGATACACAGTATATATAAAATAGATAAACAAGAAGAACCTACTGTATAGCGGAGGGAACTGTGCTCAATACTTTGTAATAACCTATAAAGGGAAAAGAATCTGAAAAATAACAGGTATTATACATTTATAACTGAATCACTTTGCTGTACACCTGAAACTAAGACAACATTGTAAATTGACTATACTCCAATAAAAAAAATAAAAAATAGCAAGTTTAGGAAGGGAACAGGGAAAGCTTAAGCCCATCTCCTGCTCTCCCCGCCCTCTCTCAGGAGTCAGGCTGGCTGGAGAAGCAACACTCACGTTGTAGGTTTAAGAAGACCTGCTCCCAGCCCAGGGCTGCCAGCCCAGTCTAAGCCTGTCTGCTTCTAGACCACTGCTAAGAAACTCACTTCTTTGAAGATAGAAACCTCATTCTCCCTATAAGCTTTCTCAGTAATAAAGCTGATATTTTAGCCTCCCATCAGCCTTTTTCTTTTATCTCTTTCTCCAGTTCATTCAGAACTAAGGTGGGGAAGAGAAGTATTTATTGTGTTACCTGAAATTCCAATAATGGATGCATAGAAGACACACAATTCAGAATATTTTGGAGTCACGGAGCTTATAGAGCGGGAAGATTCTTTAAAAAAAAAAATCTTTAGTGTAAATAAACTAAGGTTCAGGGCTTCCCTGGTGGCGCAGTGGTTGAGAGTCCGCCCGCCGATGCAGGGGACGCGGGTTCGTGCCCCTGTCCGGGAAGATCCCACATGCCGCGGAGCGACTGGGCCCGTGAGCCATGGCCGCTGAGCCTGAGCGTCCGGAGCCTGTGCTCCGCAACGGGAGAGGCCACAACAGTGAGAGGCCCGCGTACCGCAAAAAAGATCAAAAAACAAAAAACAACAAACTAAGGCTCAGAGAGGTCACACAGCTAATTAGCACAGTGCCAGGAACGGAACACTGGCTTTCAAATACCTGGTCTTGTACTTAGTGATTAAAATCCCAAGTTCTGTGGTCAGGCTTCTCCTGCTTGAGTCCTGATTCCCTAATTTATTAGCCATGCGTATGTGGCCTAAATATTTCAACCTCTCTACTCTCTATTTCCCTATGAGTATCATGGGGATGAAAATAGTACTGTCTCAGAGGGTCGGTGTAAGGATTAAATGAGATAATTCATGCACCGCATTCAACCCAGTACCTGACACATAGTAAAAACGCTTTATAAATGTAGCTGTTGTTTTCCTACCACACGTCTTGTTGAACTGATTGGCAGTGAGTCATTATAGCAATAGAGAAATAAGAAATCATGTGGATGAAGATACTGTTTACATTAATTTATGCTAAGAGGTCTAGTCCTCTTTGCAAATATTAGTGCCCAGCTGAGGAATGATGCTGCATTTCAATTCCACAGGTAGATCTGAATCTCCTCCTGGCATTTTACAGTAGACAGACTAACCAGTATTTTCAAGATATCATCAACAGATGGAAACTTACATGAAACAATAAGAGTAGCTTCCATCATAGAACGCTAATCCATTGTGCAAGTTCATGAATTTGCTACTTGTTTCTCCCCTGCTGTGGGCAGGAGTTTCTGGCTATACATGTGTAACATGTGCCTCTCTGGAGCTGGTCTCACCATGAGTTTTTTTTTCTGGTTTATCACTTGAGTTTTTCTGTATCACCTTATACATTTTCCCCATCTTTTTCTTATGACAGGGGCACGTATCACCTTCTGCTTTATCCTTGCTTGTGTTCAGGTTATTGGTGTAGGCAGAATCTCTATTGTTGACTATGGAGGAAAAATGGTATGTGTTTGTGTTGAAAATCAGGAAACCAAGTTTCCAGGTCTGATTTCACCTGAATTTGAATTTGTGTGAACCACAAATTCCATAAATACCCCATGTAACGTATAGCTGACACCAGCCTCCCTCACCTTCCAGCCTGATGTAAGAGCAAAGTGAGATCATAGATGGGAAAGCTCTTTGGAAATAAAAACTATTTGTTATTTATAACCCAGGTTTCTGGGCTGATACTTTCCTGAGTCTGGGCTGGAATTCTTGGAACCCCTTGGGGTAGGCATAGCTCTGTGTTTCTGTCTTTACGGTGATTCTGTCCATTATAGAATCTTAAAGGGCAAGAGATAGACTATCTGGGCAACTACAAGACCTGAGATAGACTATAGAATGGTCTACAGATGCAGTAGGGGCACATGAAATGGAAATTTCTTGGAATGTACTCCTTCTTACCTACTATATATCTTAATACTATTCACCCTTCAAAAGCGTTCCAAGAGCCCCGTCTCCTTTTCTATGAAACTCTCTCTGAGAATCAAGACCACATCATTATTCGCACAGATTATTCATATAGTAGATTGGTTTGATTGATTGATTATTTGACTACAAGGAATTAAATTAGCTAAGGTATAATTACTAAGGGATTTCTGGAGAATATGTCACTACTTCTTGCTTGAATTATTGTTAATAATGTCATCGTTACACGAAAGATAGGAAAATATTTAAGAATGAGCAAAGCTATTTATTTTAAACTTGAAAATACATTCTCACCCTTTTGAGCCCTACTTTTGTTCCCAAGTGCAGTGAAAAGCCCCACCAAAAAGTGAACTGTACAACTGTTGCCACCTATAGGTGGCAAGTGTAGTATATTAATTTTATCATAATTTCGGTGAAGCACGTTATACAAAGGAAATGACAATGTTTTATGGCACCCACACAATCTTCAGGAATCTTTACTGGGTTTGTTACCATTAATATTATTGTTGCTGTTCTGGGATTCTTATTTCAGAGGCTCCCCTTAAAGGTAATATGGGCCGATATTTGTGAAGTTCTTTTCCACGATAGAGGTTAAGAACTTGGGCTCTGCAGGCAGACTGCCTGGGTCCAAATCCAGACCCCACCACGTACTGCTCCATGACCTTAAGTTACCTAACTTCCTCCAGGCTTGATTGCTTGTAAATGAAGATAACAGTGACACCTCCCCCATAGAATTGACGTGAGGATGAAAACAGATAATCCATGCAACGTGCTTAGCCAAGTGTCTGTGCAGAGCAGGCACTCAATTAAATGCTGTTATTACCATGATTAGTTTTCAAAGCACCTTCACATACATTTGCTGCAAACTGATGTGCACTATTGTTACCGAGAGTGGGAGTCCGGCTGCTGGCCGCTCTAAAGCCAATAAAGACGCAAGGCTGGTGGAAAGGATCCCACGTGCCCGGAGCGGCTGGGCCCGTGAGCCACAGTTACTGAGCCTGCGCGTCTGGAGCCTGTGCTCCGCAGCAAGAGAGGCCCGCGTACTGCAATGAAGAGTGGCCCCCGCTCGCCACAGCTGGAGAAAGCCCTCACACACAAACGAAGACCCAACACAGCCATAAATAAATAAATAAAATTAAAAATATATATATATAATTCTAATTCGAGGCAGGGAAGTAAGCTACTTCAGTGCTTTTGTTCTTAGCTGGCAGGACCACTGGAGAAATCCCAGCCAACAGTTGAGACTCTACTGATGGTAGAGAAAGCCGAGTCCATCATCCAGTCTCCATCGAGAGTCTACTGACGATGAGCGCTGGGCTCGGTTTTTAGGGGGAAAGCTGATGGGAGAAGGGGGATGAGGGGGGTCATCTAGGACATACAAAAGAAGTATAAAACATGATGGCTAGCTCAGAAGTTCACACACTGCAAAGATTGCTGTTCGACATACATAGTGGCGGTTATTTTTGTTATTATTGATTTGTTTTTCTTCTTAGTATAAGCAAATACTTAAAATTAGAGGATTTTAAGTATAAGCAAATATTGTTCTAGATCCATGGCCTTACCTTTAAAAGCAAAGACCTGGGCCCATGTTTCTGCACAGCTGCAATGAGCTAGGTCTAAAGAGCTGCCTTTAGAGGAGGCACGTACTCCTGAGCTGACCACACTCCTCACCACTCCCTGTAGCTCCCCAGCACTGAGCTTGAATGTCAGTGTGTCCTCATTGTCGCTCTTACACTGATGTTGTTCTTATAGTCCAGAAATATTTCGGTACCCACCCCTCATCAAAACTGAAAATAAAAGGAAGACCGAGAAGGCGTGTGATTTTTCTTACAATGGGCCATTCCTTCATTTCCATCGCCTCCCCAGCCGATGTAGGCCTTTGTCATAATTAACTGAAGAGCCAAACCTACAAGCAGGAAACATTTAGAAAACAAGATGCACTATTTGTGTCCCATAGACAGTGGGTGTTTTCATGGTAAATAATCCTTTCCTTATCACTACCTGAATACACTGAATTATGCTTTTCACCTGTCTCCCCTCCAAGACTACAAGTTCTTCTAGACTAGCGATTCTCAAATGTTAGCATGTGTCAGGATCACCCGGTGACCTTGTTAAAAACTTTTTCTGGGACGCTGCATTACGGATGTAGTTAAGTCGGGGCGGGACTCGAGAATTTGCATTTCTAACAAGCTCCCAGGTGATGCTGATGCTGCAAGCTGCCTGGAGAGCACAGTTTAAGACCCACTGATCTAGAATAAGAATGCTAGCTTACTATTATTGTTCCGTCTATTGAGCACCTACTCCTGTGTGTCAGGGTCTTCAGGTGTTCTTCTTCTAATACTTACAGCAATCCTAAAATAAAGGTATGTCTTATTAACTTTACCTGAGGAAGGGTGCTCTTGGGCACTTACACAGCCAATGAAAGGGCAAAGCTGAGACCCCAGCTCAAGTCGGCCTGCCTCCAGGGCCTCACTCCCCTCCTACAGGACGTAATTTTATTCAGCTGTGTATCCTCAGCACCAAAACCTTCCACCTGCCTCATGATAGCTTCTCTAGTGAGTGTTTATTGAATGAACTTGAGATCCACATTGACCAGAAATAGGCAAGGAAAAGGTTCTTGAATAAAGAAAAAGGGAGAAGATATTCAGGTGAGGAGGAAATTGCATTGAATGGCCTCTATTTACCTACATTTGGTACAATCAAAGCTTTCCTACTCCCTCCATGTATTTTTCATGTTGTACTTTATAATTCTTTTTAAAGAACGCTCAAAATTGGCATGCCATGAGAAGGGCCTCCTGCATGGATTCATTCCTAATTATGGAGCCACTTTTTTGTAATCACCTAGGAATCTGTTCCTCAGCCCAGCTCTTTTTCGAGGTAGCCATTTCAGATTGAAAATTTGCTCTGTGAATAATGCTCCTGTACGTTAATAGTATAATGAAATAAGCATCACTTCAAGGTTGATTTTCAAGTATTCCCATAGAATTACACCGTTTCCCCATAGCAGAGAGAGAAGTGCTGTCTGAGCCTGCTCTTGGGACACCGGAACCATCCACTTCTGTATCTTTTTCTTTTCTCTTTCTATTAAATATTTAGCATGTGAGAATTCACAGGCTTTAGCTATGTCTGTTTTTGCCCAGATCCAAACACAATTTCCTCATTGTACCTTTGACATCCATCGTAGCAATGTTGCAGGGAGGGATGGAACTGCCTATGTTAGGGCCTTGGACAGTAGCAAATTGAGATGGTTTGGCATATGTGGATGGCAAAATGAAAAAAAACATACAGGACATCTTGTCCTTTATTACAAGAGTGTGGAAGGCCACCAGACAGGAATTCAAATCCTGTTCTCCAGCACTTGCTGAGCCACCTTGGGCAAGTGACCCTGTCACTCTGAGCCTTGTTTTCCTTCTCTCTAAAGTGGGGATGTGTAACTTACAGGTCTGTGAAAAAGGGCTTATAAATAAAATACTTTGTGTCTTTTACATGGTGGATGCTTAATAAATGGTAGCTATTGTTATCATCTCTAAGGCCCTGTTCCTACTTCCTGGATGGAATTTTTGCCTGAAAGAGGAAAAGGAAATGAGAAATGTGGTTAGTGGCTTTAACACCTCCACCCTTTTAGTTTTTGCATCTATGCCTTCCTATTCCGTCTCACCTCAGACCTCAGGAGTCACTTGAGCAACTAAATATATTCACGTTTACAGAGTTTACCTGCAGTAATTATCGAATATGACTGCAGTGTTTTATGAAGTCCCAGAGACTACCAGTAACAGCCTATAAATATTCCTGTTTACGTTGGTTTTACTAGAACCTCCTGGAGGGAGGGGTTACTCGGGTGCAGACCTGTTACTATGATGTTTAAGCCCTTGGGCCTTGAAGAATCTATACCCTCACACCTGGGATCTCTTTCAAATAGCATAAGACTTGTAAAGGGACAAAATACACACGTGACAGTGCATCTGACAAGTTTAATGTGTACTTAAATTTTATGTCAGTTTAAGGGATTGCATGCTTTTTTTTTTTTTTTTCCATAGAACTGTCATTTCTGGCTGAAATTCAGTCCCTATCCATATTTAGAAACAGGACAACTAATAATATTTAGTAAGAAAAGAAAGGAGTTCGAAACTTTGATTAAGAAAAATAAGGCACTTTACGTGAACAAATTTTAGATGGATCCATTTAAAATTAAGTGGCACTTAACTGATTTGCAAATTGGGACCTATTTATCTCAGTAAAATGATTAAAGCCTTGATTTATCCCTAAAATTGGCTTTATTACATTAAATTATACTGGAAGATTGTTAAAGACTTGTAGGTTCCCTCTATCCCTTTAAATTGTACTTTATACTGACAATAATTGAATATTGGATAGAATAACTTGATTTTGCAAAGAAATATGTTTCTAATATTTTCCTCTTTTTATTGCAGAAATTGAAACAAGTTGAAGAAACAAGAGAAGATCCTGAGAATAGATTACGTAAAATTTCCCTGGAGTCATTCAATAAATACAATGGCAATACTGTGATCTTATTAGAAAAAGAGACGAACTCTCTGAACAAGGTTGAAGGACAAAAGGAAGAAAAAGAAAAAAATGAAGAGGCCTCTTTGAGTAACTCTGATAGGCCTGGGGTAGACAATTTGGAATCTTTGAGTGATTCTTTATATGATAGCTTCTCTTCCTGTGCAAGTCAGGGTTCAAATGATGTGTAAAGGACTTTTTTTCCCCTTAGTGAGCTGGAAATGGAGCACTTAAGAAACAGGGCTGGGAAGCGGGGCAGGTAGAGATGGCAACGAATAAACTATTGCAGTATCAGGGCCGACACTGTCAGATTCACAGCCAGCAGCCCACTGGAGCTTACTTCCCTGACAAGGCAATAAAGATAGACTCTACTTGCTGTGTTCCATGAGGATTAAAAGTAAACACACCCAGGATACAGAAGTCTTAATTTTGCACTTTTCTTTTGAAAAAGAAGTTGTACAGAAGTTGTAAATTTTTTTTTGGAAAAGAAATTATATTTGTAGCAAAAAAAACCTTAAAAAGACAGCAATAAATTGAATCAGTGCCATGCTCTTGAAATGATGCCCTAAGTCTTAGAAGTTGATAATATATTTTTGAAAAATTCCAACTCCAGTTTTTGTTCAGGTCACTGTCCTAGCCCTCAAATTGTTTGATGGTACACTCTGTAAACAGAAAACAGGGCCTGCTGAAAAACCAGAGGGCTGTCTCTCATCTCCATCTCATAATCTCAATTCGATAGAAACTTTAATCCCAGTGCAATTTCCAAATTGTTGCCGGAGAGATTCAGGTTCTAGTAATAAGTATAATTCTGCTTCTACTGAAAACTGTAGAGGAAGGTACTCAAGTGTGACACTGATCAGAAGCTATTTGTATCAGAGACGATGTAATTCTACTTTCCCTCCAATCATTTCCTTACATCCTCTTCTACTTAGTGGTTCTCTGCAATTCTCAACATTATCTGTTGATTTTTATCTTCTGGCTCTTTTGATTAAAACCTGGTCAATCTATAAATCAAAGTAAATTCCTGTTTGCAGTGTTCACTTTGTAAAAAATAAAATGGTTGGTGCTATGAAAAATTCTTACTTTTTAATATCCTTTTTTCCTACAAAGTCTGTTTATATGTAAGGATAAATTCTATTTTAAAAGTTACCGTGTATTTTTTCTAGATGCGAACTATTTATAATTGCTTTTGTACAGGAGCTTGTAAACTAGGCATAACAGATATTTTTAGGATCTATATGGATACTTTAGTACACACTTGTTTCTTTAAAGAGTATTGTATGGTCAGTGTTATTTGGTTAATTTGTGCAATTTGTTATATTTGAATTTTGTTGTCTTAAATGAAAATTTTGTCATTGTCTTTCAGACTTTTTAAGATTCTTTTGTTTCATTTCTGAATAAACGTCATATCACAATCGCACCCTCTGAAAGCTTAGAAGAGCTTCTTCAAGGACCCTTCGGCGCAATTAGTTATTTGAATCTCATACGCGCTCCAACGACGCATTCCCCCGAAGGAATAAACAGACTAATAAGGAAACTGGCCCTATTCCTCCAGAAACAGCAGTTCAGCCAATTGTAAGATTCGAGTCTGCAGACTAGCGAGTAATGGTCAAAGCATTTTCGTCTCCCTGAGGGGTTAACCAACTAGAAATGAGAGGAAGAGGGGTGCAAAGGGAGAGAAGGAGCCGGAGGCAGATAGGAAACGATCTCTGCAGAGGAATGACAAGAAAGTCATTGAAGCCCCTTTCCGGACCCGCTCTGCTGGCAGGGTAGGGAAATAAATGATCAGCATCCCGGCCTAAGAGAGCTTCCTTCTCCTTAAGACAGGAGGCCCGAGTAGAAGGAGGTGAAGAGGGGCGAAGCTTACGAAGCCCTTTCCACCGAAATGGATGCTGCCTAGGGATCTGGGGGACAGGCGTGGGAACGTGCGGGATTGGGGGCGGAGGCTCCCAGGCGTTCCGGGAGGGCTAGCGGGCTCCCGTACCACCTGCGGCAGGGCTCGGCGGCCAGGAAGGCAAACGTAGCAAGCTGGCGTTCCGGGAGTACTCCAGGTGGGTCGCTTGTACAAGAGAGGGGGGATGGGGTGGGGGGAGGTGGCGAGGGGTGTGCCAGTGCCCGAGTCCTGGGCTCGGAAGGCGCGGTATACGAGAGGACGCCGTGAATAGAGCCAGAGGAAGCTGCCCGGCCTTTTGGACGAAGGGGATGGAGGAGAGCAACTCTCGTCTTCACCCCAATTTGCTTTCTAGTGGGAGCTCATTCACGGTTGTCCCCGGAGCGGCCCTCTCCTAGGCTAGGCTGCCGCACCCTCCAGCGGTGCGCGCGGTAGACGAACCGAGGCCCGAGCGCGCAGAGCTGGGCAGGGTCCCCGCCAACCCCGCCCACTGCGCCGCAGCTGAAGCCGAGCCCGGTAACTACCCAGGGGCTTCTCCGAGGAAGAGAAGGCGCAGCTGCACCGGATACTCTAGGGAGCCTGCGAGTGTGCAACTTTGCCAGACGCACGGGAGCGCGGCCCCGCACTCCCTGCCGGGTGGACCGGACCCTGCCGCGGGCAACCCACCAGCCCCCGGGGGGCGCAGAGGAGGGGGGCAAGCGCCCCTGCAAGTAGAGGCAAGCAGTCTTCCCACCCCACCTCCTACGTCCTGCTTACGGCGCCCGGCCGACCGCCGTGGCACCTGCTGCGCCCTCCTCCCTCTTTCCCCAGTCTCCAGCCTCCCAGCCTCCGAAAACTACACTCTCCCTCTCCCCCTCGAGGCGTCCCAGGGGACGTGCGGAGGCGGGAGAGGAGGGCTATCGGAAGGGGGTGGACACGTGAAAAGACTGTCCCAGCCTTCCCCGCTCGCCACCTCCACCCCAACTCGGCAGCCGTCACGTGGTGCCTGGAGTGGGAGGTGGGGAGAAGAGGCGAGACTTTTTTGGGTGCTCCGGATCGCCAGCAGTTCCTTCAGCCTCCGTCGCCAACTCCGGAGACGCCGGGCACTCACTGCCCGGGAGCGCGAGACAGAGAAGCGGCGACCCGCAGCCGGGGGCCCCGGCGCGGGCGATGCGGGCGCCGCCGGCGGCACCTGCGGCTCGTCTTGGCGGCGGCGGGCACTTCGGCGGCGGCAGCGCGGGCCCCAGCAGTCTCGGCAGCCACAGCCGCTGCGGCCCGGACAGCCTCCGCCGCGGTCGCCGCTTCTGATGCGCCTGCCCGCTCCCGGCCCCGCGGCTCCGGGAGGATGTGGGTCCTCGGCATCGCGGCAACTTTTTGCGGACTGTTCTTGCTTCAAGGTAAGAAGACGAAGCGGCCAGCCGTCCGGCCGGGATCGCACACCCCGTGTACCCGCCCGCCGCTCTGCCTCCGCTTGGGCGCTCACCTCCGCGCCCGTGCTGTGCAGGGGTCGCCCGGCGGGAGTTCGGCGGCGGCGAGTGGTGCCCAGGGGCGCTAGATGGGAAAGTGCCCAAATCCTGCGCTGCTGGAGGAGCGGCGGCAGCGGCGGATTGGTGGGATTCGTGCTGCAGATGCCCGGGCTGCGCGGCGAAAGAAAAAGCTGGGCTGGGGAGAGGGAAGGTCCGAGCCGTGCAGGGTCTCGGCGAGGGAGCGGGGGCGACAGTCCGCGAACCCGCCAAGTTGTCAGGCGTCGCTAGCAACCCGTGGTAGTGGCGCCGCCGACAGGTGAGCGGCATGCTGGTCAGCCTGTGGCCTGGGCTGGCCGGGGCTGAGTTGCTGCGCTCCGAGCGCGACCGCTGTGGGTCTGGGAGGGGAGGTGCGCCGGGTCCGGGGCTCATCTGCCCGGGAGCCGGGGGTAATTAGGTCTAGACGCGAGCTCGTAGATCCGAGCGGAGCAGTCGGGCTGGGGCGGGGAGAGGTACAGAAACGTCTGGCTCCTTCGCTCCAGTACAGGAGCGGCTCCCAGTCCAGCTCTGCAGAGCTGGGACCCGGACCGGGAGCCCTAGCCAAACGGAGCCCTGAAAGCCGGGAAGGAAGGACTGTGGTGTCGCGGCCGGGGATGCGCGCGCGCGCGCGCACACAGGCACGCACGCCCCTTGCCACACGCCGCGGCCACCCCTGCTGCTTCGGGAACCGTCCCGAAGAAAGGCGGGGGACTCGGGGCGCAGCAGCATTGAGCGCCCGGCCCTTCGTCCGCCTGGGGGGCCTCGGAGCCACAGCACAGGGATGCCGGCTTCGACTATCAAAGAAAACTGAAAAGGCGTCTGCGAAGGCAATCGCGAACGGTGCCGACATAGTAATTAACTCATTTGTGACCAATTAACAATTAGGCAAAGCCTTCGGCGTAGGCTGGAGCCGACGCACGTCAGGTCCTCGGCTCTCGGGCGGAATAGCCTTCCTTTCAACTTCTGTGGGGGAAGAGCCGGGTGTGGTGTCGGATGGGCTCTTTGTTTCTGGAGAGTGGGTCCAGGGCTCGCGGGCCAAATCCCACTTTATATTCTGCGGGACCTTCGGTGGCCGCGCAGCCCTCTACCGGCTTCAACCGCGGCCGCCTTCCGGGGAGACCCAGGAGGGAGGGCGCCGCTGCTGGCTGGAGCGAGGGGCAGGATGCTGGCTTCTGGGGTAGTCTCGGGGCGGCCCGGTCTGAATCCGACTGCGTCTGTCCCGCAGGCTTTGCGTTGCAAATCCAGTGCTACCAGTGTGAAGAATTCCAACTGAATAACGACTGCTCCTCCCCCGAGTTCATCGTGAATTGCACGGTGAACGTTCAAGACATGTGTCAGAAAGAAGTGATGGAGCAAAGCGCAGGTGAGAGCCCGGCAGGCCCCCCTTTTCCTCCCCTCTCCAGCCTGGGCTGAGGTGGGAGTGAGGGGGCCATTGCATTACAGGAAAAGGGATTGACTTTGATATAATGCACCCACTGGTTATCCCAGATTTACTTTTCCAGAGCTGGGAAAATGAAAAGGTCCAAGTTACTTTAATCTCACTAGAGTTAATTACCAGGGCTTCTCCCCGAGAAGAAGCTCATATGGCTGGGGGTGGGGGGGAGTGCATTTCCATGAGTGGCTCTCCTCTTTTTATGGACTGCCCTCACCTCCCTCTGCTAAAAGCTGATCGGGAGACTGGAAAATGTATGGATAACCGGCTCTGCTTGGGCAACTAGACAGTAGCCTGTGAGCAGTGTCAGCCTGACATATGAAGCTAGTTGAAGTTCCCAGAGGTCAGCACTTGAAAAATGTGTTTTGTCGAAGAGCCACGCCATATTTCCTTGAAGAACACTACAGCATCTTTATTTAATTTTAGAACTAATGCATCAAATTCCAGGCAAAAATTGCCAAAGATCTTTCAAGGGAATGTAGTTCCCCGCCCCCCAAGCTTAGCTGCTTGGTGGGCTGACAGAGGGCCTGGGCATGAGGCGAAAAAAGAAAGGGGTCTTGTGAGAGATAAACCTCACTCATTTCCTGCAGTCTTCTCGTGGAGCTGGGTGGGGCTCCCCAGCCCCGCCCAGTAGTCTCATCAGAAATCAAAGCCCCCCAAAAAGTGCAACTGGAACTTTGGGGAAACGGGTGAACTGGAGTTTCAATGCCAAGGTCAGGTCCCTGAACATAGACTTTGCCGTTGTAAGGATGTTGAAAAGATGGGTGAATGATATTCAGTGCCCCCAAGCGCTGCTTCTCTTGAGTTTGCTGAACTGCCCTGCCCTGCCCACGGAGCCTGGTGAAGGGTCCAGCTTGTTAAGTGACTTCCCTTAGCCCGCTGGTAGATTCATGCAAGGGCTCCAGTTTTAAAGTGAGCACCTTCGGAAAGAGAAGGGCCTGGAAGTGCCTTGTGGCTTACCACATAGTAACCTGGGGAGCAGATAGCTGGTCGCTGTGCTGTGACGTGGCGTGCGTGCAGGCAACTTTAAAGGCTCTTCTTTATAGGTCATTAGCAGTCTAGGTGTGGAGTCTTTCCACCAGAATCACTCTTCTGGGAAGCCTGAAACGTAATCGCTCGCAAGAATAACGTCTCAAACAAAGCAGCATGCATTGTTTTGTCATATGGGATTCGGACTGTTAAAAAGGCAAAACAAAACGTAGTGATGATTCTATAGCTAAGATTGACACGCGTGATTCTGACAGGTTGTTTCTTTTCTGCTTGTTTCATGCCTGAGAATTTTATGTGAGCAAAAATGGATGATGGCCCTTCTACCTGAGGAACTCCCCTAATTTTCCTCAGAATCACTTTGAACACTTTGCTGTGTCTCTCAAACATCTGTAGCTTTCTTCCAGGCAGTAGTTTAGAGCCAGACAAAAATGGGGATGTGAAACTTTCTCATCGTCCTCTAGGCCACTGCTTACCTGGGTATCATATATCATAACCTGGGATATGGTCGCCACGAGAAGAGGACAAGCTATGAACCAAATTTCTTGCTCTCTAAAAGTGTATCTGAGGTGAACATTACAAACTCCATTTTCAAAGTGTGGTTTTTCATCTAGCTTCCCCCTCTCCTCCACCACACACTGAAAAAAAAAAAAAAAAAGCAGTGCTGGCCTGATAACGCCTAGCTTCTCCGCGCAAAGCTGTAGTGCAGTCAGGTGCCTGACCTGAAGTTGCTATTAGCTCAGTCAAGGCGGGCATTTTGTCGCCAAACCAGGTTTCTCCCACCACATGTCATAGGCTAGAGGATGACAGACACTGGAGATAGAAGGCAAGCTCAATCGTGAAGCTTGAGAAGCAGAAACAGTTGATGGGCTCAAAGGGAAAGCCGGTTATTAGGGAAAGGATGCAAGCTCTGCACACGTGGAAACCAGGCATTCTTAGCCTGAATTCAATAGAAATCAGCCAAATGCACGTTTCTCTGCTTAAAGTGCGATGTTCGTGGAGGGATGCGGGCAGGAGGGGGAGTGGGCTGAAATTTCCAAGGCGCT
Organism: Monodon monoceros; assembly: GCF_005190385.1. Taxonomy (NCBI): domain Eukaryota; kingdom Metazoa; phylum Chordata; class Mammalia; order Artiodactyla; family Monodontidae; genus Monodon; species Monodon monoceros. Next base: position 96,836,763 of record NW_021703772.1, read on the forward strand.
TCCATTGTCATCATGTGATGGCTAGAGACCAATCAATTTAAGTGGCTACTAACCCTCCCCTTGTCGGCAGGGCTGGAGAGCCAAGCTAAAAACTCTGATTGTTAAGTGACCACAGCGTAGTATACTCGTCACAGTAGCAACAGCTAACTCCTGTTGTGTGCCCCGTGTAGGAGGCTCTTTCCCTGTGCTTTACGTGGGGGAAATTACCTGAAATCTGAGCATCCTTTTTTGAGGCCCTTATTTCCCCAGGCCACGACCCACCGTGTTTAATTACGCTGCAGGGTCAACTTCTCCCCTCTGGAGCAAGGAAGTCCCACCTGTTCAATGATGCTATTAGGAATCGAAGTCAGAATCGTTTGTGCTTGATCAGTAACATATACTGTTCCAAGAATTTTAGTGCTTTGGAATCGGAAGGGCTTTTGTTGCTGTTGTTGTTGTTTTAATTTTTTAAAAAATCATATACACTTTTCTACAAGAAAAACTACGAAAGGGGGGTTAGCAATCTTCTTTCTACTCCATCTCGTATAACCACTTCCTGAATTTCTCCTTTAACAGAGAAAGTTCACCACCTTTTGCAGCTCATACACAAAAACTAACCTACCTTTGCATAAAGATTATAAGTAAATATAACAACAGAAGAATCATATTTACAGGGATAAACCATAGTGGGTAGTTGATTTATAGTCAAGGGTGCACACTGGAATCTGGGACTTTTGTTCAAGTCCACATGTCTGGGCCCCTCCTTGAAGAGGCCAGTTCTGGAAGTCTGTGGTGTAACTGGCCGTGGGTCAGCCCCCGCAGGTGACCATGGGGTGCCCTAAATTGAGAACTGCTGGTCTGGACCAACCTTTTTGTGTTATAGAGGAGGAAAACGAGGGCCAGAGAAATTAGATGTCTGGTCCACGTCTGTCAGCCAATGGTTACTGCGAGGCACCTGCTTCCTGGGCCAGCACCTTACACAGTAAAATATGCTGCTAGGGTTACCTGCAAAGATAATTCAGGTAAAGTGCTAAAGACTTAGACAATCCTCACACCCACCAGTCTCACCTAGTAGGCTTAGTGAACTGGGTTGAGCGCACGAGCCACAAAGTGGATTTTGTAAGAACAGGAGAACCAACTGGCAGGACCTTTACCTATTACCAAGAGCGGCATTCCTATTAGATGCTGAGATGATTCTCTGCTCCTTTTCCTTTTGGTCATTTATGGGGAAATAAGGCATGGGTTGTGGGGAAGAGAAGGCGTCTTTCATTGTCCTTACTAACTGATATTTAAATGTTTGCATAATGAATGACTTGTTCTCTCCAGCTCTGCACTTAATGAGTTAGTGTCTATGAACCAGCACCCTTGATAATGACATTTCTCTTGCTTTCGCCTATCACCGCCCTCCGCAAAATATTTCAAATATCGATTTTCACTTCGGAATGGAAGCCCCCCGCCCATGAATTTTAAAACCAGGGTGTAAGGAACGTGAATCTGCATTTGTTTGACAGTGCAATCTTGTAATTAGAGTTTTTCCTCTTGACTAGATACAGTGAAAGGGGCGTAATTTAATTTTTATAGACTAGCCAATTTCTGCCCCTAGCAAAATATAGCTCTGCCACTGAGCAGAATGTTACAGGTTCTCCTAAACCTTATTTAAAAGTTAAATGCAGTATATTGCGAGAAAGTTCATGGTCTGAATCAGTAAGCTAATCGATCTCTTCACCCATCCTTTGCAACAGGCATTAATCTGTTTGTCTGTTTTGCAGTACACGAGTTCACTGATTTATATGCCATGTTGCATCTACCTTATGGCTGTATAAGTAATGGCTACTTTCCTTTTGGGTTAGTTAGTTGCTCATTAAGTTGGGCAGGGATGGCTCGATGCCTTGGACAGGGTAATTTTATGCCTTATTTTCCCATGAGCTATCGAAAGGTAAGGGGATAGCAAGAGAGGACCTGGGGTCTCTAATCAGTTACCCACTCTTAGCAGAAAGCAGTGGAAAGCTAACCACGGCCTATGTTCCCTTAAGGCTGTGCTCTGCTTAGTTTCACCAAGATTTACAATAACAGGCTGTAGTTTGTCTTTGGGGTGGTCCTGGCAGGAAGAAGGGCCAATTTTGCTTATCAATATTATATCAGAGTCCCTTTATACCCGGATTCTTTAAAGCGCACACACATGGCATATATATGTATGAGCGTATATTTTTAAATTTTGCCTATATCAATTAACACACACAAACATAATTCTTGTGAGAAAAGAAGTGAAAATATTGCATCCTCCTTTTTTGTAGCTGTTCAGATCGTACAAAGACGTTTTCTAACTTCTTTTCCCCAGAACATCTTTGTTCAGAGTACCGGTGATGTTTGTTAATCTTCTAGTGCCCTTTATCTGCTCCATATCTTTTTCTCTTACCTCTTCTCTCCTGTCATCTCCCTTTTGAACATCCTACCTGTAGCCCTTACTTTCTCATTCTCAAATCCATTTTGCATCACTGAGATGGGCTATGGATTCCACTCGAAGAATAAAGTAAAGAGCAAAAATGAAAAAATAATCACCATAATTTAACTTTGCCAAGGAGACCGCAACAGATTAAAAAACTTTAAAATAAAAAAGATTCAGGTGTCAAGAAAGATATTCTCATATATTAACACCGGCCCTGCTTAAAAAGGTTTCCATGCCAACCTCAATAATGTTATGAATTACACGGGGAAAGATTCTGTGCGATGAATGTCAATATCACTACCTCCTTTCCAGTGGGACCCTGAAAGAACACCTTTCTCTCCAGAGCAAGACATTTTGCCAATCCGATTGTTCACTTAGTTCTCAAGATGCGTCCATCTTTTTCATGTGGCAGGCATAGCCGACTTCTGAGCAGGTCTTCAGAGGGTGAATATCAAATGTCATTAGTCCCTCGGACTCTCCAGTACGTAAAGTATTTGTTTATGTTAACTTTCCAGCTGAACAAGCAGCCAGGGGCTGACCTCCCATCTCCAGAGATGAAACGTTTGAAGATTGATCCAGCTTCTCCCATAACACTTAATTCCTCCCACTGCGATTTCATGAAAGCTTCCATCATTGATGGTTTTCCTAATGAGTTTAAACAGAGAGGCTTCAAAGCTGGGTTTTTTCTCCCAAGTGAAAAATGAAACGAACTATGAAAACAAAACACACCGTTTCCTTTTGAACTTTGAAAAGGAAATCTGCTTCCCTTACATATTCCTGAAATAAAAAGATCTGAATATACAGCCTGCTTTCTGTCTCTCCCTCTCCCCTTCCCGCCTTCTTTCCTTCTTGCCTACCTTCCTCTCTCCCTCCCTTTCTCTTTTTTTTTTCTGATTAACTGACTTAGGTTCTCATGCCCAAACCTGGGAAAGGTTTATTATCGCACTGTGCAGTAGTAGCCCACACCCTAACCCCTGTTGTCAGCAGTTGAATGGAAAGGGTATCCATCACCTTTAGGGAGCAAGGAGCCATGCTCCAGGTTTCCCAGGCTTGGTAACTTTAAAGAGGTTACTTAACATCCCAGGGGCTTAGCTTTCTCTGCTGTAATATGTAGAAACAGGCCACCTGTCTTCTTATGAGATACAGCAAGGCAGTGAGGAATGCTGTCAGTATAACCACCTTAAGGCACCAGTACTAAAGGGGGAAACCTGCCGGAATGCTCACCAGGAGTTGCTTCGTTCACTCTCCATAGCTGCCTCTGAAGGCTGGCCCAGACACCTGAGCCTAAGTTACTTTACATATTACTTCTTCATTTCTCAGACTGAAGGAGTCCTTGCATGTAACCTTTCATTCCTTATAATAGGGTCCTTATACTTAGCCTGGAAGGTTCACAGTGAGATAATATATTCACTTGATAGTTGGTGAATCTGAGATGCAGAGAGATGTAGCAATTTGCTCAGGACCACACAGCCAGTGGGACTGGAATTCAAGTCCTTTTTTCTTCCCCAGGATTTTTTCGATCACTCTAATACCATTTCTTTTCTGGATTTTAATTACAACTTTTTTGAGATATAATTTACGTACCATACAAGGCATCCTTTTAGAGTGTATAATTGGTTTGTTTTTAGTATATTCACAGAGTTGTGAATATAATCTAATTCCAGAACGTTTTCATCACCCCAAAAAGAAACCCTGTAACCGTTAGCTGTCACTAATCTGGGAACCACTGATCTACTTTCTGTCCCTATGGATTTGCCTCTTCTGGACATTTCCTGTACATGGAATCACAGAAAATGTGATTTTTCGTGACTGACTTCTCTCGCTTAGGATAATGTGTTCAAGGTGCACCCGTTTCACATCCCATTTTGAAGTGCACCTTTCCTCTTGCTCGTACAGGGGTCTGAAGGGGAAACTCAGGCTTGGCAAGTCCCTCAATTAGAGTGGGGTGGGATGAGATGGGGTAGGAGGGGGCATGGCTGTGAACCTGGAACTCCAGGGGTAATTAGCCAGTTTGCTGAGTGGAACTAAAAACCTGTGCCAAGAGCAAGCTGTCCCAGGGAGCCGTGGGGCAAAGGACCCAGCACTGGGCTTCGCATCCATCGCCTCCCTATCCATTGCCATCTGTTAATCTGCTTTTCCCTGAGGGGACCTTGAATTCGTCTGTTAGCCACAAGAATCCTCAGGCATCTTGGGTGGGCTATTCCTGATGCCAGAAGCTCTCATCAGTGATCCCAGCTGCCCATCCCAACATCCGGCCTCACCCACAGACCATAGCCCTCAAGCACCCTGCACCTCTTAGGCTAGAAGAGATCTTCATTTATAATTTCACAGATGAGAAGACTGTAGCTTTCTTTCCTGAGGGCTTAAGCATCTTGATGAGTCCATTTCCCTTTCTTCCCTTGAGAAGGCTTGAGGGTTGAGCAGGTTGAGAAGTATTCTGGGGAAAGATTGTAGTTAAGGAGATGGGATTCTGGTGTGATTTGATCATCTACAAGGAATACTCAGTAAACATGTGCAAATCTAGCCTTTTTCTCCCAAACCAAGCCACTGATTAGAGTCTTTATGTAGGCACAGCTGTTCGCTCCTTCAGAAGGTATAAGTTTCTTTTCTTTTCTTTCCCTCTCAAAGACTAAGCTGAATCCTTCTTTGCCTTGTGGTGCAAGTGATTGTATTTTGGGGGAAGAGAATTGCTGGTGGAGGACAATGTTTCCTCCCCTGGGCATTCCACAAAAGGCCATATCTATAAAGTAGGAGCTTCAATCAAACCTGTGATGAATCATCCTGTGAATAAACAAAAGAATTATGGTATATGTCACTAGTTCCTTCTATCCATGGTAAACTTTGGGCTGTGGCTATTATTGTGATTCAGGAACCGTTTTCACCAGCCAAAACTATACCACATGTTCCCTTATTAATAAATTACTTCCAACCTTCTGATCGCCTTCAACAGTCCAAAGCAAAGCAGCAGATGAACTGAATTAAGTGCTTTCGATAAGGTGAAACCATGAAAAGTTTGTAATAAATTGCTTTTTTTTTTTCAACAATGCATTTAAATAGAATAAAGCAGGGATAGTTCGCAACGCTGATTCCCACCTTTCTGACTTTGCAATAAACCAGGAGAGGGATCCAGATGCAAAAGTGATTGAAGTGTTGCAGTATTCTAAGGAAGTTGTGATACTTGGTCCAGGGCATTTCATTTCTCACTGGACATGGACAATAGCTTTTGATGTTCTTCTATTTCTTGGACTTGTCGGTGAGAGCGGAGGATGGGTGGAGACAGCGCCAGGAGCCGGTGATACCCGGCGAAGCTCTCAGCCCTCCCCCCGCCGTGGTCCAGCGTGCTGTACTCGCTGTGAATATGAATGTGCAGAGCAGCCTCGGATGCCCTGCACTGAGGCTGCTTCAAAGAGCACCCAAAGTGATGCTGGGTGATGGGTTTTGTGCACTGTTTCGTTGTTGCTTATGCAAAATCTGCCAAAACACTCAGGTCTCCTGTAACTTCAGAGATAACAAGAGGCTAGGCAGGTTGATGAGTTTTCCACCCAGTGAGGACGTCCAAATGGATCTCGGCTTCAAAGCCAGCCGCGAGATATAATCTTTCGAGAATTTCCCTGGCTTCAGAGAGAAAGGCCGCTAGTGGATGGGACCACACCTGGAGAGGGAAGAGTTCGCTGAGTTTCTTTAAAGAGGCCAAACATCATTCTACTCAACCTGTCACTGGCTGTTGGAAGGGAAAAAAAAAAAGAAAGCAGGTCAGAAGCAGTTCTACATAAGAGTGGGTTGAGATCCAGAGAGGCTAAACCATCTGTGTAAAACCTGGGTCCGTGTGTAAAAGCCAACCGGGGGCCCTGCTTACCTGTGCTTCTGGAATTGACCTTCCCTGGTGTCGGTGATGACAGGAGAATGACAGAGGGATGCTCTGACAATTTTATTTTTGTTCAGTGTTCTCCAGCCAGCGGTTTGCCTGGTGCAGGATCCTTTAGTATTTTAGAGCATCTTTTCCTAATCGAATTGAACTGTAGCTTCATTCACTAGTGTCCATTCCCGGTGTTCATTTCTGTGCCCAGGGCTCCTGAAAGCCCACTGTGCCCGCCTCCCTCTTCCTTTGTCTCTCTCGGTCTCTCGCTGTTTCTCTGTTTCTCCCCCTCCTTCCCTATCTCTCTTTCACACACATATACTTACACTCATGTACTGCTATGCAGACATCCCATAAATATTTGCTGAATGAGTATGCTTGAAAAATCAAGTTTCAAGCTAAAATAAATAGGTTTATCTGTTGGTATTTTTAAAATATTATATCGAAAATGAGGGCGCTTAAATCTCTATCATAAGAGGAAACAAAGAACAAAGATAAGTTGAATATACTTTTTGCTTTTTCGTTAAACTGGAAAGAGTCTACTAATGCCTGTTAATGTCATTTAAGGAACAACTCTGAAGTGTAATCCACCCCAGTTTTTCTAGTAGGTCAGCTTTTAAGGATGTGCTTTGAATAGGAGTGTTTTCTGGAAACACACGCACACCCTACTTCTGCAACATTCCACTAACTTGGTACTCAAGCTGAGAACAGGTCACCACCCAGCCAGTTCTATCAGCTGGAGGTTTAAGTATTTGGAACTCCGTTACATTGAGATCTGCCTTTGTCATGAACTCCCTTAGGAAGAAAACCAGTCCCTCCATATGCAGTCATATTCCCCCAACAAATCTCTGTTCCCTCTTCGCAGGCCTCTCCCGCACAGGAGATGCAAGTTTAAAATACAAATGGATAGGTCCCACGAGACAGAGGCAATCCAGACTTTCAGCTGGGGGATGTACTTCTAAACCATTTGGTTTTGGAAAATTAAACCGCAGAGAGAAGCAGAAAAAAAAAAAAAGACTATGTTTTATGTTTTTGTTCTCCCATGGTCTGTCTTGCACTTAACACTTTCACTAGGCTCTAAGAATCCAACTAATTGCTTGTATTCTTGCCCTGTTTATTGAATATCATTAATATCATTGTCATAAGACCTGGATGTCATTCTTATGTTGAAGCTCGAAGAAGTTCTGGCTGCAGTAGCTTCAGGCATCAAGAAGCATTTAGGTCTATTCCCCTCATTGGTTTATGGGACATAGTTTCAAAAGAGAACCAGCCAGTGCTGCTGCCAGATTCCTTTATGTTCTTAACCTCCACTCTGGACCTCACTTTCTGTATCACTTAAGAATGTCTTTAGTGGAAAGTAATGGAGACTTGAGTCTTAAAGGCCTGTATTGTTTACCTAACAAGATGATCCAGAAGAAGGATGTCCTGGGGTTGCTTCCACAGCTCAGTGATGTCATCGAAGACCCAGGTTTTCTCCATTTTCCTACTCATTTTCCTAAGCATTGGCTTTTTGTCCTGAGGCCAACTGCCTCTTGATCACAAGGTGGCTACTTATATTCAATTAAAGGGAAGGGATAGCACCTAGGAGCTTTTCTCTCCAGCTTTTCCTTTTAACAAGAAAACAAAATCTCTCCCAAAGTCCCCCCAAGAGACTTCTCCTTATCTTTCATTGATCAGAATGTTGTCTCATGGCCACTGTTTGCTGTAAGGAAGAAAGCAGAGGATGGCTATCGGGTGGCTGTCAGTGTCTGCCAAATCACCTTTTGAGAAATCCTTGCACAAAACCGGAAAGAATCAAGCATAGTGCTTCCAGGCCCCCTGGAGAAATAACAGGGATGATTTCCTCGCCCGAACATCACCCGCTCTTTTGCGTTAAACAAACACTGAAATGCATCGTCAGAGGACCTCCATCATGAATCACTGTCACGTTTTTCTCTTTTGGCTGTGCTGTGGGGCACGCAGGATCTTAGTTCCCAGACCAGGGATCGAACCTGTGCCCCTGCGGTGGAAGCGTGGAGTCCTAACCACCGGACCACAGGGAATTTCCCACCTGTCACATTTTGGAAAGGGAAAGAAGTACATACGCTAGCAAGTGATGTCCCGATGTTTAGTTCAAGGTGTATGTGACATTTCAGAATTTTGGTTCACTGAATGATGAGCTGTAAGAGTATAACTAAATTTTAGTGTGAGGATATTTTCTACAGGAGAGAATGATGTGTTCGTGGCGACGAATACAAGGGTGCCTTGAGTTAAATGATTCGATGTTCTCGGCCCCTCCCATCTGGAGCCATTAGGCCACCGAGGACTCTGTTGTCCCTAATTCTGGTGAATTTGTGTGCAAGAAACTGATTATCATCTTTGGGTCCCGTGATGTTAACTTTGCCGTTTTGGAACAATAATGAGAAGGCCTTCAGGGTTAAAAATGCAAGAGCACGGTTTCATAAATCACTGAAGGGCACTGTTAATAGTGAGATAATATCTGTTCCCTCAGTCCCCCACGGCAAACTGGGGGAACAAAGACACCAGCTGAGGAAAAGCAAGTGTCTGTGCAGAAACCTTCCTGGCTCAGAAAGTTATAAATGAGCAGAGAAGTCCACATCTCATGTGAAACTCAAGTAAAACTAACAGTTGGCATCGTACATTATGGGTGGGTTGTTTGCTTGCTATAATTAAGGTGGCATCCGTGGTTAACAGCCTTGAAAATTAAACTCAACAACAAAAACTTTTGAAAGGGATAATCAAAGCCTTCTGAATAATGAAGTTAACACCTTCCTGTTATGAGGAAAGAGAATGTTCTTGAGGTATCTTGTTTCATGTCTGTGTTCTTGAGGCTGTGGCCGTTGTTTGAACAGACAAACGTTTGTTTTTGCCCGTAGGGGTCAGTCGGGTGCCTTTGCGTTACCCTGAATTTCTGGTTCCACCAAACTAGACCAGGCTGGGCGGACGGCTCGGTGTCAGTACGCATATGCAATGCAGACCCTGGCGCCTCCCTTGTTATTTGGCCCTTTAAAAACTGTTAGCATTCTTGTTTCCTTCCTGTGGCCATCTGCAGCTCCAGTGGATGGGGCATCTTTGGCTTTTAAAATATTCACATCCAGGAAAAGTACTTAAGAGCCAGAATACAGAATTGTCCAGGAAAAAACTACCTCCAGGTCTTCTCCTCCTTTTATGTCTGATGAATGGTGCCCATCGTGGCAGTAACGAGGCACAAGTACCTAGAGATAAGCTTCTTCTTCCCGAAATGTCCTCATTAGAATGCAGAGACTATCAAAATTCCTCACACGGTGTTCTTTAAGAGAAAAAAGAAAATACTTGGGAACAAATGGAAGATTTTTTTTCTCCCAGTTTCTTTCAAAACTCAGTGAAAATGCATATAGTTCATTCCGGTTACCCATTTCCAAGCATTTTTCCTTGAGGAGCTGTTCCTGGTCCTGCACGGAATAGTCACTGTAGTGTAATCGTAACTCCGGTGCAGTAAGTGTTGGTGATTTTTCGAGTAGAGGAGGATTAGCCTTACTCCCAGAGGGGCATTCACACAAGTAGCAGTTTGCCATCGAAGTTTGACTTTAGAACTAAATTATACAACATGGGATGAAAAGTAATGGACTCTTAAAAGCTCTCTTTAGGGCTTCCCTGGTGGCGCAGTGGTTGAGAATCTGCCTGCCAATGCAGGGGACACAGGTTCGAGCCCTGGTCTGGGAAGATCCCACATGCCGCAGAGCAACTAGGCCCGTGAGCCACAATTACTGAGCCTGCGAGCCTGGAGCCTGTGCTCCGCAACCAGAGAGGCCGCGATAGTGAATGGCCCACGCACCGCGATGAAGAGTGGCCCCCGCTCGCCACAACTAGAGAAAGCCCTCGCACAGAAACGAAGACCCAACACAGCCAAAAAGAAATTAATTAATTAATAAACTCTACCCCCAACATCGTCTTAAAAAAAAAAAAAAAATGTTAAATGGTTTTTGTTTCTGATTCTCCAAGTCCAGAGGCTATTGGAGCAGAAGATTAGTTGGAAAATGCTTCCCAATCCCACAGACGATCGCTATAGAATTAAGTTCTAGGACACTGTGCAAACTGGGTCAAATAGAACCTGGTGGGGTTTAGAGGGTACTCAGTGGTTATCAGCCTTCTTTCTTACCCAGGTTCTGAGCAAATTGAGAAATAAAACAAGGAACAAGACAGATGAGGCCCAAAAGATCACCATTGTTACTAAGAAAGACTAGGTTGGAGGGAATAGCTTTGGGGTGAAAGTCAAACAGTTTTCCAAATTAGCATCTTCAAATTAGCTGGTTTACTCAGTCCAAACAAAGCCAGAGAAGGACGTTTCTTGCCCCGGGGAGCAGGGCAGACCACCTGTTTGCTATGAGCCACTCACTGCCAAGAAAGATAAGGAAGGGGATGAACAGCATGTGCCCTGTTTAGTCTTCTTAAATTTACCAATCAGATATGTCACTCCACCTCCCTTGGGGAAGAGGGAATAGAGGTCTAGAGAGGCCAGGAGTTGCGCTAATTGAGGGAACATTGGAAGAGGGGGAAAACCATTCCCCCAGTAATCTTCCCTCAAGCCCATCACACTGAAAAATAGTCATTTCCAGAGCCCCCAAGGCCTTTGAGGCACAAAGGAAGTAATTAAATAGCACAGATGTTTGGGGCTACCATCTGTCACCTATACAGACAGACATACGTTATTGGCCATCAGCATGTGCGGTGGTCAGTCACGTTTCACTGAAGCATTTTTTTGGGTAGAACATAGAAAAATGATATAGACTTGTCCCTCACCTAATACCAGCGTCTTTTATGAAAATTTTTTATTTTGAAATAATTTGAGACTTGCAGAAAAGCTGCCAAAATAGTAGAGAGTTTCCGTGTACCCTTCACCCAGCTTCTGCTAATGTTAATAACTAGCATCACCGTAGTACAATGATCAAAACTGAGAAATTAACATTGGTGCCATACTGTTCATTCAACCATGGTTTGTATTTGGATTTCATACGTTTTTCCTTTTTCTATTCCCGGATCCTCTGCAGGATCCTACATTGCATTTCATGGTCATGTCTCCTCCTCTAATCTCAGTTACCAGTTCCTCACTCTTTTCTTGCCTTTTGTGATCTTAACACTTTTCATTTTTATTGAAGTACAGTTGATTTACAATATTGTGTTTGTTTCAGGTATACAACCAAGTGATTCCATTATACATATATGTATGTATATATCTGTATTCTTTTTTTCAATTCTTTTCCATTATACTTTATTACAAGATATTGAGTATAGTTCCCTGTGCTATGCAGTAAATCCTTGTTGTTTATATATAGTAATGTGCATTTGTTAATCCCACGCTCCCAATTTATCCCTCTTCCCTTCCCCTTTGGTAACCATAACTTTGTTTTCTATGCCTGTGAGTCTGTTTCTGTTTTATAAATAAGTTCACTGGTACTGTTTTTTAGATTCCATGTATAAGTGATATCATATGATACTTGTTTTTCTCTGACTTACTTCACTTAGTATGATAATCTCTAGGTCCATCCGTGCAAGTAATAAATAATGCAAATGGCATTATTTCATTCTTTTTAATGGCTGTGTAATACTCCATCATGTATATGTATAGATATACATATACACACACACATATATACACATATATACATATATATACCACATCTTTTTTTACATATATATACATTGTTTTTTAATATTCTTTTTCGTTACGGTTTATCATAGGATATTGAATATAGTTCCCAGTGCTATGCAGTAGGACCTTGTTGTCTATCCATTCTATATATAATAGTTTGCATCTGCTCATCCCAACCCCCTCCCCCTTGACAACCACAAATCTGTTCTCTATGTCCGTGTTTCTGTTTCATAGATAGGTTCATTTGTGTCATATTTTAGATTGCACATATAAGTGATATCATATGGTATTTGTCTTTCTGACTTAGTATGATAATCTCTAGTTGCATCCATGTTGCTGCAAATGGCATTATTTCGTTCCTTTTTTATGGCTGAGTAGTATTCCATTGTGTATATATACCACATCTTTATCCATTCCTCTGTCCATGGACATTTAGGTTGTTTCCTTGTCTTGGCTATTGTGAATAGTGCTTCTATGAACATAGGGGTTCATGTATCTTTTTGAATTATAGTTTTATCTGTATATATGCCCAGGAGTGGGATTGATGGATCATATGGCAATTCTATTTTTAGTTTTCTGAGGAACCTCCATACCTTTTTCCACAGTGGCTGCACCAACTTACATTCCCACCAACAGTGTAGGAGAGTTCCCTTCTCTCCACACCTTCTCCAGCATTTGTTGTTTGTAGACTTTTTAATGATGCCCATTCTGACCGGTGTGAGGTGGTACCTCATTGTAGTTTTGACTTGCATTTCTCTAATAATTAGCGATGTTGAGCATCTTTTCATGTGCCTATCGGTCCTCTGTATGTCTTCTTCAGAGAAATGTCTGTTTAGGTCTTCTGCCTAGTTTTTGATTCAGTTATTTTGTTGTTGTTGTTGAGTTGTATGAGCTGTTTGTATATTTTGGAAATTAAGCCCTTGTCAGTCGTATCACTTGCAAACATTTTCTCCCATTCTGTACGTTGTCTTTTCTTTTTGTTTATTGTTTCTTCTGCTGTGCAACAGCCTGTAAGTTTGATTAGGTCCCATTTGTTTATTTTTGTTTTTATTTCTATTGCTTTGGGAGACTGACCTAAGAAAACATTGGTACAATTGGTACAAATCAGAGAATGTTTTGCCTATGATCTCTTCTAGGAGTTTTATGGTGTCATGTCTTATGTTTAAGTCTTTAAGCCATTTTGAGTTTATTTTTCTGTATGGTGAGAGGGTGTGTTCTAACTCCACTGATTTACATGTGGCTGTCCAACTTTCCTAACATCACTTGCTGAAGAGACTAGCTTTTTACCAATGTATATTCTTGCCTCCTTTGTTGAACATTAATTGACCGTAGCTGTGTGGGTTTATTTCTGGGCTCTGTATTCTGTTCCATTGAGCCATATGTCTGTTTTTGTGCCAGTACCATGCTGTTTTGATTACCGTAGCTTTGTAGTATTGTCTGAAGTCTGGGAGGGTTATTCCTCCTGCTTTGTTCCTTTTCTTCAGGATTGCTTTGGCAATTCTGGGTCTTTTGTGGTTCCATATGAATTTTAGGATTATCTGTTCTAGTTCTGTAAAAAGTGTCATGGGTAATTTGGTAGGGATTGCATTAAATCTGTAGATTGCTTTGCGTAGTATGGCCATTTTAACAATATTAATTCTTCAAATCCAAGAGCATGGGATATCTTTCCATTTCATTGAATCATCTTCAGTTTCCTTTATTAATGATTTACAGTTCTCAGCGTATAAGTCTTTCACCTCCTTGGTCAGGTTTATTCCTAAGTATTTTGGTTTTAGGGGTGCAATTATAAAAGGTTTTTTTTTTTTTTGTTTTTGTTTTTACATTCCCTTTCTGATATTTCATTGTTGTAAAGAAACGCAACCAATTTCTGTATGTTAAGCTTGTATCCTGCTACCTTGCTGAATTCGTTTATCAGTTCTAGTAGTTTTTGTGTGGAGTCTTTAGGGTTTCATATCATCTGATAAAGTATCGTATCATCTGCATATTATGACAATTTTACCTCTTCCCTTCCAATTTGGATACTTCTTATTTCTTTTTCTTGTCTGATTGCTGTGGCTAGGACTTCCAATACTATGTTGAATAGAAGAGATGAGAGTGGTCATCCTTGTCTTGTTCCAGATTTAATTAAATTAATTAATTAATTTATTTATTTATTGGCCATGCCGCTTGCAGGATCTTAGTCCCCCAATCAGGGATTGAACCCATGCCCCCTGCAGTGGAAGCATGGAGTCTTAACCACTGGACTACCAGGGAAGGCCCTTGTTCCAGATTTTAGCAGGAAGGCTTTCAGCTTTTCACCATTGAGTATTATATTGACTGTGGGTTTGTCATAAATAGCTTCTATTATACTGAGATATGTTCCCTCTATACCCACTTTGGTAAGAGGTTTTATCATGAATGGATGTTGAATTTTGTCAGATGCTTTCTCTGCATCTACTGAGATGATCATGTGGTTTTTGTCTTTTCTCTAGTTTTTGTGGTGTATCACATCAATTTGCATATGTTGAACCATCGTTGTGAACTTGGGATAAATCTCACTTGGTCATGGTGCGTGATCTTTTTTATGTGTCATTGGATTCAGTTTGATATTTTGTTGAGAATTTTTTGCATCTAAATTCATCAGAGATGTTGGCCTGTAATTTTCCTTTTTGGTGGTGTCTTTGTCCGGTTTTGGTATCAGGGTGATGGTGGCCTTGTAGAATGAGCTGCGGGAGTGTTCCTTCCTCTACACTTTTTTGGAAGAGTTTCAGAAGGATAGGTCTTAACTCTTCTCTAAATGTTTGATAGTTGAGATTTCTCCTTTTTCATTTCTTATCTTGTTTATTTGGGTTCTCTCTCTTTTCTTGTTGGTGAGCCTGGCCAGAGGTTTGTCAGTCTTGTTTATTATCCTTTCGAAGAACCAGCTCTTGGTTTTATTGATTTTTTCTGTTTTGTTTGTTTGTTTGTTTGTTTGTTTTTCCGGTACACGGGCCACTCACTGCTGTGGCCTCTCCCATTGCGGAGCACACGCTCCAGACACGCAGGCTCAGTGGCCACAGCTCACGGGCCCAGCTGCTCCGTGGCATGTGGGATCTTCCCAGAACGGGGCACGAACCCATGTCCCCTGCATCGGCAGGCGGACTCTCAACCACTGCGCCACCAGGGAAGCCCTGTAACCAGTTTCTTCTCATTTCTTTTTCTGTGGTTGATTTCTAGTTTCATGCCATTGTGGTCAGAAAAGATGCTTGAGATAATTTCCATACTTTTAAATTTATTGAGGCTTGTTTTGTGCCCTAGTATGTATACCACATCTTCTTTACCCATTCATCTGTCAGTGGACATCTAGGTTGCTTCCATGTCTTGGCTATTGTAAATAGTGCTGCTATGAACATTGGGGTGCATGTATCTTTTGTGACCTTGACAGTTTTGAAGAGGACTGGTCAGCTTTTTGTACACTCTCCCTCAATTTGGGGTTGCTCTGATGTTTTCTCATGATCAGATTGAGGGAACAAGAACACTCAGAAGGGACGCCCATCACCTCTCCATGCATCACATCAAGGGATGTGTGATGTCAACATGTCTTGTTACTGGTGATGTTAAGTTTGATCACTTAATTAGGTGCTATCTGCTGGGTTTCTCCACTGTAAAGTGACTGTTTCTCCCTTTTTATTTAATACATAATTTGAAGGAGATCATTTGAAACTCTGCAAATATCCTCTTTCCCCTCAATCATTGCTCAGTAATTTTAGCATCTACCAGTGGATTTTTCCCTCACCAGTTAGCACTGTGGTGGTATAATCTTAATTTCTGTTTCTCTCTTCCTTCTGCATTTATTACTTGAAATTCTTTTGTAAGGAAGAGCTGTCCCTTCTCCAGGTATTTATTTACTCAATTTTATTTATATCAGTATGAACTTATGGATATTCACTTTATTTTATGGGCTCTAATACAGTACTTTTGTTACTTATTGTTCAAACTGCTCCAGCTATCCACTGGGAGGTTGACTTCTGTGTCCTTTAAACACGCCCCATCCTTTTCCGTAAATTGATTGTTTGATTGATTGCTGCACTGGGTCTTCGTTGCTGCGCGTGGGCTTTCCCTAGTTGTGGCGAGCCGGGGCTATTCTTTGTTGCGGTGTGCGGACTTCTCATTGCGGTGACTTCTCTTGTTGCGGAGCACAGGCTCTAGGCACGTGGGCTCAGTACTTGTGGCTCGTGGGCTTTAGAGTGCAGGCTCAGTAGTTGTGACACACGGGCTTAGTTCCTCCACGACATGTGGGATCTTCCCAGACCGGGGCTCAAACCCATGTCCCCTGCATTGGCAGGTGGATTCTTAACCACTGTGCCACCAGGGAAGCCCCGCCCCATCCTTTTTTTGAACACTTCCATACTTTAGGCACCGTAAGGTAAGATACTCCAGATTCATCTTGAATTTTCCATCTCCCAGCCCTATCACTTCTCCATGGTAGCTGTGACTTTTTAGTTTAAAAGAAAAAACCAAAAGCAAAAGCAAAAACAGAAAAACCCTCAAGCCAAGGAAACTGATGTTTCTTAGGCACATACTATGGGCTGGCATGGTCATAGGAGCTTTGCATGCATTGTCCTCTTAATCCTCATTCTTAATTTTTAAAACTCTGTTATATAGGTGTAGTTTTCTCCCTATTCAAGAGGATAAACTATGGCTTAGAGAAGTTAAGTGCCTTATTCAGTTTTCTCCAGCAAGAATTCTAGTCTAGGCCTGTGGGACTCCCAGGTTCATCTTCTTTCTACTGGGTAAAGAATCATCTCAGAAGCAAAATGAAACATGGACTTTATCCACTTCAGCTTCCTCCACCCCATTTCATAGACTAGGAACTGAGGCCAGTTAATGAGAAGATCAAGTCTTCTTCAAGACCCAGAGCTTGATGGAAGAAATTAATGGAAGAACCTGATCCTCTGACACTCAGCTCAGTAGTATTTCTTTACGTTCCAATGAGTATAATTCTTCCCAGATTATTTTCATTGGTAAGATGACCAATGATTGCAGTTCATTATTGAAACTCCCTTTGCTTAGCTTGTGATCTAATATCATTTCCCATTGTGTTTGCCAGAAACCATGAATGGGATTTTTGAGCCTAAGTGATCATTTTGGTAAGTCAAGAGATAACATCTCAGAGAAAGAACTGAACAGTAACCCCACACACTACCCAGTACCTTGTTTTTATTATTTATTTAGTTAGTTATTTATTTGGCTGCACCAGGTCTTAGTTGCAGCACACGGGATCTTTGTCGCGACACGTGGAATCTTTAGTTGCGGCCCACAGGAACTTTTTGTTTAGTTGCGGCACGTGGGAACTTTTTTTAGTTGAAGCATGCAAACTCTTAGTTGTGGCATGTGGAATCTAATTCCTTGACCAGGGATTGAACCTGGGCCCCCTGCACTGGGAGCACAGAGCCTTAACCCCTCGACCACCAGGGAAGTCCCTACCCGATACCTCCTTAATAAGTGACATTGCCACTTTAATTCCCAAATTATCTCTTTGGCAATATAAATTCACTTGAAAATGGTATTTTTGGAAAGAAACAAAATTATTAACAGATTTCTTTTCAACTATGATGTTTTTAAGAAGACGTAGAAAACCAGAAAATTCCTGAAAATAAGTACATCTAGAAAAATATAATTAAGCTCAGAGGGGGAACAAGTTACCACATCAATATGTATACTGTGCTTTAAGAGGCTCCCTTGAAAACAGAAAATAAGAACAATGGAGTCCAAGCAATACTCCGGATCCACCATGGTTAAAACCAGGATAGTACAGAAGGTAAGACCTGCTAAAATTAAAGCAGCTTCTTATACAACTGAGGTGGCTTCTGGTTATATTGGAGACACTGAAGAAAGGACCCTGTTGCAGGGTTTGGCTTTAAATATAACAGAACTATAAAATAGCTAAATGCAAATCTTGCTCAGCAGACCTGCATCCTGCCCATGCTGGAAACAGCATTCAGGTAGTGGCTCCAACTTTGCCTTTTTTTAAATTTTTTAACATCTTTATTGGAGTATAATTGCCTTACATTATTGTGTTAGTTTCTGCTGTATAACAAAATGAATGAGCTATACATATACATATGTCCCCATATCCCCTCCCTCTTGCGTCTCCCTCACACCCTCCATATCCCACACATCTGGGTGTTCACAAAGCACCACTGATTTCCCTGTGCTATGCAACTGCTTCCCACTAGCTATCTATTTAAATTTGGTAGTGTATATATGTCCACGCCACTCTCTCACTTCATCCTAGCTTACCCTTCCCCCTCCCTGTGTCCTCAAGTCTGTTTTCTACATCTGCATCTTTATTCCTGTCCTGCCCCTAGGTTCTTCAGGACCACTTTTTTTGTTTGTTTAGATTCCATATATACGTGTTAGCTTATGGTATTTGTTTTTCTCCTTCTGACTTACTTCACTCTGTATGACAGACTCTAAGTCCATCCACGTCACTACAAATAACTCAATTTCCTTGCTTTTTGTGGCTGAGTAATATTCCATTGTATGTATGTGCAACATCTTTATCCATTTGTCTGTCGATGGACACTTAGGTTGTTCCAGGTCCTGGCTATTGTAAATAAAGCTTCAATGAACACTGTGGTACTTGACTCTTTTTGAATTATGGTTTTCTCAGGGTATATGCCCAGCAGTGGGATTGCTGGGTCGTATGGTAGTTCTATTTTTAGTATTTTAAGGAACCTCCATACTGTTCTCCATAGTGGCTATACCAATTTACATTCCCACCAACAGTGTAAGAGAGTTCCCTTTTTCCACACCCTGTACAGCATTTATTGTTTGTAAACCTTTTGATGATGGGCATTCTGACTGGTGTGAGGTGGTACAGCATTGTAGTTTTGATTTGCATTTCTCTAATGATTAGTGATGTTGAGCATCCTTTCATGTGTTTGTTGGCAATCTGTATGTCATCTTTGGGGAAATGTCTGTTTAGGTCTTCTGCCCATTTTTGGATTGGGTTGTTTGGTTTTTTTGATATTGAGTTACATGAGCTGCTTGTATATTTTGGAGATTAATCCTTTGTCAGTTGCTACGTTTGCAAATATTTTCTCCCATTCTGAGGGCTGTCTTTTCATCTTGTTTATGGTTTCCTTTGCTGTGCAAAAGCTTTTAAGTTTCATTAGGCCCCATTTGTTTATTTTTGTTTTTATTTTCATTTCTCTAGGAGGTGGGTTAAAAAGGATCTTGCTGTGATTTATGTCATAAAGTGTTCTGCCTCTGTTTTCCTTTAAGAATTTTATAGTGTCTTGCCTTACATTTATGTCTTTAACCCATTTTGAGTTTCTATTTGTGTATGGTGTTAGGGGGTGTTCTAATTTCATTCTTTTACATGTAACTGTCCAGTTTTCCTAGCACCACTTGTTGAAAAGGCTGTCTTTTCTCCATTGTACATTCTTGCTTCCTTTATCAAAGATAAGGTGATCTCGACAGATGAATGGATAAATAAGAAGTGGCACATGTATACAATGGAATATTACTCAGTCATAAAAAGAAACGAAATTGAGTTATTTATAGTGAGGTGGATGGACCTAGAGGCTGTCATACAGAGTGAAGTAAGTCAGAAAGAGAAAAACAAATACCGTATGCTAACACATATATAAGGAATCTAAAAAAAAAAAAAAAAAGGTTCTAAAGAACCTAGGGGCAGGACAGGAATAAAGACACGAATGTAGAGAATGGACTTGCGGACATGGGGAGGGGGAAGTGTAAGATGGGTTGAAGTGAGAAAGTGGCATGGACATATATAGACTACCAAATGTAAAATAGGTACCTAGTGGGAAGCAGCCGCATAGCTCAGGGAGATCAGCTTGGTGCTTTCTGACCACCTAGGGGGGTGGGATGGGGAGGGTGGGAGGGAGATGCAAGAGGGAGGAGATATGGGAATATATGCATATGTATAGCTGATTCACTTGGTTATAAAGCAGAAACTAACACACCACTGTAAAGCAATTATACTCCAATAAAGATGTTAAAAACAAAAAAGGATAAGGTGACCATATGTGCGTGGGTTTATCTCTGGCCTTTCTATCCTGTTCCATCGATCTATATATGTTTTTGTGCCTTACCAAACTGTCTTGATTACTGTAGCTTTGTAGTGTAGTCTGAAGTCCAGGAGCCTGATTCCGCGAGCTCTGTTTTTCTTTCTCAAGATTGCTTCGGCTATTCAGGGTCTTTTGTGTTTCCATACAAATTGTGAAATTTTTTGTTCTAGATCTGTCGATGGACAGATAGGGATCTGTCGATGGACAGATAGGTAGTTTGATAGGGATTGCATTGAAACTGTAGATTGCTTTGGGTATTATAGTCATTTTTACAATGTTGATTCTTCCAATCCAAGAACATGGTATATTTCTCCGTCTGTTTGTATCATCTTTAATTTCTTTTATCAGTATCTTATAGCTTTCTGCATACAGGTCTTTCGTCTCCTTACGTAGGTTTATTCCTAGGTGTTTTATTCTTTTTGTTGCAGTGGTAAATGGGAGTGTTTCCTTAATTTCTCTTTCAGATTTTTCATCATTAGTGTTTCGCAATGCCAGAGATTTCTGTGCATTAATTTTGTATCCTGCAACCTTGCCAAATTCATTGATTAGCTCTAGTAGTTTTCTGGTAGTATCTTTAGAATTCTCTATGTTATCATGTCATCTGCCAAGAGTGACCATTTTATTTCTTCTTTTCTGATTTGGATTCCTTTTATTTCTTTTTTGTCTCTGATTGCTGTGGCAAAAACTTCCAAAACTATGTTGAATAATAATGGTGAGAGTGGGCAACCTTGTCTTGTTCCTGATCTTAGTGGAAATGGTTTCAGTGTTTCACCATTGAGAATGATGTTGGCCCTGGGTTTGTCATATATGGCCTTTATTATGTTGAGGTAAGTTTCCTCAATGCTTACTTTCTGGAGAGTTTTTTTTTTTTTTTTATCATAGAAGGGCATTGAATTTTGTTGAAAGCTTTTTCTGCATCTATTGAGATTATCATATCGTTTTTATCCTTCAGTTTGTCAATATGTTGTATCACATTGATTGATTTGCATATATTGGAGAATCCTTGCGTTCCTGGGATAAACCACACTTGATCATGGTGTATGATCCTTTTAATGTGCTGCTGGATTCTGTTTGCTAGTATTTTGTTGAGGATTTTCGCATCTATGTTCATCAGTGTTATTGGCCTGTAGTTTTCTATTTTGTGACATCTTTGTCTCGTTTTGGTATCAGGGTGATTGTGACCTCGTAGAATGAGTTTGGGAGTGTTCCTCCCTCTGCTATTTTTTGGAAGACTTTGAGTAGTATACGTGTTAGTTGTTCTCTAAATGTTTGATAGAACTTGCCTGTGAAGCCATCTGGTCCTGGGCTTTTGTCTGTTGGAAGATTTTTAATGACAGTTTCAATTTCAGTGCTTGTGATTGGTTTGTTTGTATTTTCTGTTTCTTCCTGGTTCAGTCTTCAAAGATGTGCTTTTCTAAGAATTTGTCCATTTCTTCCAGGTTGTCCATTTTATTGGCACATATTTGCTTGTAATCTCTCACGATCCTTTGTATTTCAGCAGTGTCAGTTGTTACTTCTCCTTTTTCATTTCTAATTCTGTTGATTTGAGTCTTCTCCCTTTTTTCATGATGAGTCTGGCTACTGGTAATTTTGTTTATCATCTCAAAGAACAAGATTTTAGTTTTAATGATCTTTGCTATCATTTCCTTCATGTCTTTTTCATTAATTTCTGATCTGATGTTTATGATTTCTTTCCTTCTGCTAACTTTCGGGTGTTTTTGTTCTTCTTTTTCTCATTGCTTTAGGCGTAAGGTTAGGTTTTTTATTTGAGATTTTTCTTGTTTCTTGAGGTAGGATTGTATTGCTATAAACTTCCCTCTTATAACTGCTTTTACTGCATCCCATAGGATTTTGGCTGTCGTGTTTTCATTGTCATTTGTTTCTAGGTATATTTTGATTTCCTCTTTGATTTCTTCAGTGATCTCTTGGTTAATTAGTAGCATATTGTTTAGCCTCCATGTGTTTGTATTTTTTTTACAGATTTTTTCCTGTAATTGATATCTAGTCTCATAGCATTGTGGTTGGAAAATATACTCGATACGATTTCAATTTTCTTAAATTTACCAAGGCTTGATTTGTGACCCAAGATATGATCTATCCTGGAGAATGTTCCACGAGCACTAGAGAAAAATGTGTATTCTGTTGTTTTTGGATGGAATGTCCTATAAATATCAATTAAGTCCCTCTTGTTTAATGTATCATTTAAAACTCGTGTTTCCTTATTTTCATTTTGGATGATCTGTCCATTGGTGAAAGTGGGGTGTTAAAGTCCCCTACTATGATTGTGTTACTGTCGATTTTCCTTTTTATGGCTGTTAGCATTTGCCTTATGTATTGAGGTGCTCCTATGTTGGGTGCATAAATATTTACAATTGTTATATCTTCTTCTTGGATTGATCCCTTTATCATTATGTAGTATCCTTCTTTGTCTCTTTTAATAATCTTTTTGTTAAAGTCTACTTTATCTGATATGAGAATTGCTACTCCAGCTTTCTTTTGATTTCCATTTGCATGAAATATCTTTTTCCATCCCCTCATTTTCAGTCTGTATGTTTCCCTAGGTCTGAATTGGGTCTCTTGTAGACAGCACATATATGGTCTTGTTTTTGTATCCATTCAGCTAGTCTGTGTCTTTTGGTGGGAGCATTTAATGCATTTACATTTAAGGTAATTATCATTATGTATGTTCCTATTGCCATTTTCTTAATTGTTTTGGGTCTGTTTTTGTAGGTCTTTTCTTTCTCTTGTGTTTCCTGCCTAGAAAAGTTCCCTTAGCATTTGTTGTAAAGCTGGTTTGGTGGTGCTGAATTCTTTGAGGTTTTGCTTGTCTCTAAAGGTTTTAGTTTCTCCATCAAATCTGAATGAGATCCTTGCTGGGTAGAGTAATCTAGATTGTAGGTTTTTCCCTTTCATCACTTTAAATATGTCCTTCCACTCCCTTCTGGCTTGCAGAGTTTCTGCTGAAACATCAGCTGTTAACCTTATGAGGATTCCCTTGTTTGTTATTTGTTGCTTTTCCCTTGCTGCTTTTAATATTTTTTCTTTGTATTTAATTTTTGATAGTTTGATTCATATGTATCTTGGCCTGTCTCTCCTTGGATTTATCCTGTATGGGACTCTTTGCGCTTCCTGGACTTTATTGACTATTTCCTTTCCCATATTAGGGAATTTTTCTACTGTAATCTCTTCAAATATTTTCTCAGTCCCTTTCTTTTTCTGGGACCCCTATAATTCGAACGTTGGTGTGTTTAATGTTGTCCCAGAGGTCTCTGAGACTGTCCTCAATTCTTTAGATTCTTTTTTCTTTATTCTGCTCTGCGGTAGTTATTTCCACTATCTGTTCTTCTGCCTCTGTTATTCTGCTATTGATTCCTTCTAGAATATTTTTAACTTCATTTATTGTGTTGTTCATCATTTCTATTTTTTTTTTTCTTTGGGTCTTTAGTTCTTCTAGGTCCTTGTTAAATATTTCTTGTATTTTCTCCATTCTATTTCCAAGTTTTGGATCATCTTTACTATCATGACGCTGAATTCTTTTTCAGGTAGACTGCCTATTTCCTATTCATTTGTTTGCTCTGATGGGTTTTTACCTTGCTCCTTCATCTGATGTGTATTTTGCTGTCCTCTCATTTTGCTGAACTTACTGTGTTTGGGGTCTCATTTTCGCAGGCTGCATGTTCGTAGTTCCCATTGTTTTTGGTGTATGCCCCCAGTGGGTAAGGTTGGTTCAGTGGGTTGTGTAGACTTCCTGGTGGAGGGGACTGATGCCTGTGTTCTGGTGGATGAGGCTGGATCTTGTCTTTCTGGTGGGCAGGACTGCATCTGGTGGTGTTTTTTGGGGTATCTGTGACCTTATTATGATTTTAGGCAGCCTCTCTGCTAATGGGTGGGGTTGTGTTCCTGTCTTGCTAGTTGTTTGGCATAGGGTGTCCAGCACTGTAGCTTGCTGGTTGTGGAGTGGAGCTGGGTCTTAGCATTGAGATGGAGATCTCTGGGAGACATCTCACTGATTGGTATTACGTGGGGCTGGGAGGTCTCTGGTGGTCCAGTGTCCTGAACTCGTCTCTACCACCTCTGAGGCTCAGGCCTCACACCTGGCCAGAGCACCAAGACCCTGTCTGCCATACGGCAGCTGTGTGACTGCAGGTGAAGGATTCTACCTCTGTGCCTCAGTCTTCTCCTCTCAGCACTCTTTCCTGGCTTTTCCTGAAGTCCTCTTCTTCCTTTGATCTTCTTTCTTATCTTCAGTTCCACCGTAGATGACAAAAATCTCTCTATCTTTGATATCGATCGATGGATGTGGTGACGTCCGGCTCACTGGGGCCAGGCCTGGGCTGCGCCGGACAACGGATGGACTTTCAAGGCGAACTGGCCGGCCCTTCTTCTTCTGCCCAGGGCCCCTCGCCTCTCCTCCCCACGATTCGGTGGTGTTGAAAGTCAGGGGTGCGGCGTCCAGCCTTACCCCTGGTCTCCTGACCCCAGCCTCAGGGCCTCAGCGGGCCGGGGTCCTCAGACACTCTCGCTTCACCGCCTCAGCATGTCTTCCTACTTTACCGTTCTTTTCTCATTTTCCCTTTAAGCTGTGTAGTCATTTTCTGCACCCCCATGGATTCCAAGCCATCTGCAAAGTGTGTATCTGCTCTCAAAAATATACTTTCTATAGAGACAGTTCAATTAAAATATTTTAAAGTATGGAGATAAGCTTCTAAAAGTAGTGTAAAACTAACAAAGGTCTTTGGTAGAGTAGCATTGACAGCCCTGGAACCCAGAGAGATCCTTTATGATACTCTTCAAAAAGCGAATGTTCCAGACTGTTGGTAGTTTGCTTCTCTCATACCTGGAGAGGAAAGATTGGGTGGAAGGACAGATTTCATAATGTAACAGTGTACATTATGTGTACATTATGTGTACATTACATTATTTGTAATGTAATGTACAACAGTGTACATTACATTATTTCATAATGTAACAGTGTAATCCAACAATGATTGGATTTTGATAGACTAGAACAGAGGTCAGCAAACTATGGCCCCTAGGCCCATTCTGGTCCAATGCCTGTGCTATGAACTGGATTTTGTCCCTCTGTCAATTTATGTGTTGAAGTCCTAAGCCTCAAGGTTGATGGTATTTGGAGGCTGGGGCTTTGAGAGGTAATTAGCGTTAGATGAGGTCACAGGGTAGGGTGCTGGTCCTATGGAATTGGTCTCCTTATAAGAGAGGGAGAGACCACAGAGGAAGGGCCATATGAGGACACAGTTGTCTACCAACCAGGAAGAGGGTTTTTGCCAGAAACCTAATTTTCTGGCACCTTGATCTTAGACTTGTAGCCTCCAGAGCTGTGAGAAGAATTCATTTCTGTTGTTGAAGCTGTGCAGTCTGGGGTATTTTCTTACAGCAGCCCAAGCAGAGTAATATAGCCTGTTTCTATAAATGCATTTTTATAGGAACACAGCCACACCCATATATTCATGTATTAACTCTGGCAGCTTCCATGATAGAATATCAGTGTTGAGTAGTTGTGACCGAGATGATTTGACCTGCAAAGGGCAAAATATTTACTATCTAGCCCATTACAGAAAACCTATGCCCACCCCGGAATAGAAACTTACCCTACACAGTATAGGTTTTGAACAGGAAAAACCATCCCAGTGGGATATTAAAGGGCCAAAGGAAGGAAACTGCCTTGGTGGACAGTGGCCAAACTAGCACTGGCCTAGTCACCTCCAGGAGTGTCCTGGACTTCCAGTCCTAACCCGTCCCCTTCCAACCCGGTCACCTGGCACATGAGCTGAGTGGCGGACAGTAAACATTCCCGCCCTCATAGGTTGAAGTCCTTGGGGGGACCCTGTCCTCTAGTGAGGCTTACAGGACAGATCATTTGTTATGACAGTGGGGTGGAAAGGGATAGACCAGCATGGAGAGCAATGAAGAAGAAATCAGCTCGTCTCCCCCTCTCCACAGCTGTGGATCAGCAGGGGTGCTGGAAGCTTCCCTGCTGCACAGCAGAGAGGGAGCAGGTTGGCGTGCAGATTGAAACCTTCGCTGGTAGCGAAAAGACCTCTCCCCGAATGAATTACGATGTACATTGAGAGTCGGCACGTGCTCTCTCCCTTCCCAAAGTAGCAATTGGGAAGTTTAGACACCTGTGTCAGAATCATCTGGGGTTGGTTCTGGGAGTCTGTGCGTTTAAGGAATACCTAGGTAATTCTTCTGCACACTGATGTCTGAGAGCCACTGGGTGAGCAGTTCCCACCTGCTGGAGTTCCAGCACTGTTCCTACGTGGGGAGTGGGTGCCCCTGTGACCAGTCCCTGAGTGAAGAAACTTGCTGAAGAACCCTAGTCACAGGCACCACACAAATGATTCAGTACGCGAAAGAGTTTCTGTACCCGGGCTCCGCCAGCCAGGTCAGCCTTGAGGTTTCTGGGTCAGAACTCCAGCCTTGGAACCATATTCTAATGCTCGGTAATGTGGAGTTCCACGGCTGAGACCACTGCTGGGCTGGGCTGACTTCAAGCAGAGTTGTTCCAGGTGCCTTGTTTTCTTCCCGCTCAATCTGTGGTGACCCAGTTGTGTTAGGAACAGGCAAAAAGAGCTGGCCTCAAACACAAAGCAAACACTATCTTTCTCCTTCTTCCCGTGTAATCAATAATTCAACCCTGTAAAGCAAGCCTGACTCCTGATGGAGTGCTTGCTGCAAAGAAGCCGACAGGGCCGTCCAGCATCTACATCAACTTCTAACACTTCTTTCTGTCTGTCTTTCCCTCTCCCTCCTCCTGCCCTATCTCCTGGCCTGCCCTGGGTCTTTCTCCATCTGAATGCAAAATGAACATGTCTGCTACAATGTGGCGCAAAATAGAGTCTAAGAGGATGCCTGGATAGAATGTGAACAGCTGTCGGGGAGAAGAGCCAGTTACTTTAAGTGTCAGAGCAAATCAGTTACTGAACTCGCCGTCCCCTCTGAGTGATGCACCATTGTGCCGCAGATCCAGCAAGTGGCCACTTAGGTGAATTAAGGGTGTGAATCAGAAAATGCCCCATAGACATAATAGGAACACCAGTAACAGTAATAATAGCAGTAGCAAACACTTGTATAGCATCTTCTTTGTGCCAGGTGCTTCTCCGAATGCCTTGCACATAGTTCACTTAACTTGGAAGGATCATTTCTAGTGTCTGAAACGCACCATGGAACAGAGATGTATTTGTACCACCTATTCGAATGCATTTCAACCTCAATATATACTTAAGTCCAGTGTGTAGGGTATGGAGATCTATTTGCATGCTTTATGGTTTTTTGGTGTGTTTTTTTTTTTTTTTCCGGTACGCGGGCCTCTCACTGCTGCGGCCTCTCCCATTGCGGAGCACAGGCTCCGGACGTGCAGGCTCAGCGGCCACGGCTCACGGGCCCAGCCGCTCCGCGGCATGTGGGATCTTCCCGGACTGGGGCACGAAGCCGTGTCCCCTGCATGAGCAGGCGGACTCTCAACCACTGCGCCACCAGGGAAGCCCTGGATGTTTTATGTTTTCAACATAATTCTTGGAAGCATCGTTTCCTTAAATGTTTAGTTTCACGGGGCCTGAATAACAGGGGCCTGTTCAATTGCTACAGTGGAATAAACTCTTCTAGACGGAACCTCAGTAATTTTTTTATGCCTTTCTTCATCCCCTGGCATGCCCACCATTCAAATTTTAAATAAGATGAATACAAATGACTTCCCCAGGGAGGACAATTGGTGTTAGTTTTAAAAGGAGCATAGCCACCCATCTAAATCCAGGCACGCCCCAGGGGGACCATCACCTCTCTAAAGACTTGAGAGGATTAAAGATTTAAACGCTGCGTGTCTTGATTAATCTGGTGACAGTGGGCGGCCTGTTCCACAAACACACTTCGGGTCCGCAGATTAGAGCCGTCAGAAGTGACTTGGCGTTGGCAGGACGTCTCCGTGCCCCGACAGTGTGGAGCGGCTGGGAGCTGGCCCAAGCTGTGTTCGATGGACAGCCTTCCTCAACCTGCCGAGCCTTGCTAGCTCTGGGTCTGAATCCCCATTACCAAGTTATAGCCTCTCACAGCCCTGTCTGTATCAACCAAGGCCTGGAGGTGGGTTTTAGCTTTACGTCACCTCTGTCATCCAGGCTCCGCTAGCCGAATAAAATTTTGGTTCAGCTAGTCAGAAAAGCACCCAGTATGACGGAACCTCCAGGCCCCCTTCAAATGATCTTTCTCTCTTCTGTCTGATCTTCTCCCCTTCTTGCCTCCATTGTCTTCCTCTCTACCCTTCCCCTCCCCTCCCCTCCCCTCCTCTCCTCTCTCCTCCTCTCTTCCCTCCCCTCCCCTTTCCTTCCTCCTTTCCTTTCCTTCCTTCTTTTTTCTTTTCTTTCTTCCTCTCTTCCTCCCTCCCTCTCTCCCTCCCCCTCTCTTCCTTTCTTATTGAGCCCTTATATGCCAGTCACTGTTCTAATTGCTGGAGCTATATGCCACTAATAAAATACATTAGTAAAATATGTACTGTATTAGAAGACATTAAGAAAGCAGTCGTGCAGGAAAGAGGCATCCCTCAGCTATTTGGGGAAGTCCCAAAATGCATCCCCTCTCCTGCTCTTAGACACTGCCTTCTTCTGCAGCTTGTAGCTGCTGAGAGCTCCAGGACAGCTGAAACACTGCAGGGAAACCAAAGCCGTGGTGCCCTCGGCAAAACCTGTGTGAGGTCCCAGAAGAGTCCCGATTCCATGAGGCTGGGGTATATTCTAGCTGAGATGGTGTGCACCCCTCTCTGCCACCCCAGCGCCACATGCCGCCGTGTGCTTCAAGTCTCAGAGAGCTTGGTAAGGTAGCTTACTCCGTTTAAACTTCTCAGTTCTGTCCATCTGTAATTACAGATGCAATGCATGAATATCTTCCCACCGTAAAACATTCAAATATCACAAATACATCAAAAGTGCTTTCTGTCTACCGGCCATCCCTCAAGGAAGTACAACTGTTCAATGGGTAGCCTTCTGGAACTCTCTCTCCGATTTTACTTAGAGATGTAACTCACACACCGAGCTATGCGCGCATGTGCACACACACACCGCTACCGACACATTGCAAAAGCGCATATGGTCATTGCTTTGTACTTTTTTCTTACATAAATGGGATATTTATATTATCATTCTGGAACTCCATTTCCTCACTCATTGAGGACCAACCAGATCAATATAGAGGGTTAATTCAATAATCACTATTTTGAGCCTGATCAGTACAGAGCTCTGCTTAACTTCCCATAGTAGGAATATACCTGCTTTCCTACTAAGAATGTGCACGTGTGAAGGTGTTTTATTTTGAAGGGTAAGTGCTGAGAAATGGAACTATTGGACTTGCACATTTTAAATTATCGTAGATCCTTCCAAATTGTTCTTATGCCAATGCGTACTCCCACCAGCCAGCTGTGAAAAGCCCTCTCTGGTTTACTTGCAGCCCCTCCTCACTTGGGCCCAGACCTGAGCTTTAACCTGGGTTAAAGGAAAAACAGAAAGACAGACATAAGTATTTCTTCCCTGGGACCCCGAGACTTGGGCTTTGGGGCTGTCTGCTTGAGGGTGTGTTCATTCCCAGGCGCCCTCTGGTGGACACAGCTGGGAAGGGACTTCGCTACCCTGGGAAAGAGAAGAAGGCATGTGATAAAATGGTTCTTTGGAGGTGGTGTTTATTTTAGAAGGTTAAAAAATAAGGTACGTCACTTGCATGGTTCTGATCTCAAATGGTTAAAAAGGGTCTGCAGCGGTGTTTTTCATCCCTTTCCCATGACAACCCAGTCTCCTGCCCCAGAGACAACCAGTATTGACTCCTCCTTTGGTGTTCTTCCAAAAATGATTTACGCATATGTATGCAAAATGTATGTAGTGTGTATTTTTTTTTGCTATTTCTTTCCGAATGGAAGCATATGATACCATTGTGGGAAATGTAGTAGAGTGGTTAAGAGCATAGATTCTAAAAGCAGTCTTCCTGGGTTCAAATCCCAGCTCTACCGTATATTACCTGCATGGCCCCCAATCAAATTGTTTAACCTCTCTCTGCCTCAGTTTCCTCTTATGCAAAATGTGGATTATCACTAGAGTTATTATAAAGATTAAATGAGTTAATATTTGTGGAGCTCTAAAACTGTATCTGGAATATAGTGAGAAGCATGGGCTCATTTGTTAAATAGTTTTTTCTTAAGAAAAGGAGGGGAGGGAAGAGGAACTGTCTACCTATATTGTGCTTTGTTATTATTCAGCATTTCATATTGAATATTTGAACATTGCAAAATAATCACCACAATAAGTCTAGTTAACGTCCATCACCATATATAGCATTTTTTCTTCTGATGAGAGCTTCTTAGATCCACTCTTAGCAACTTTCATATATGAAACGGATTATTATTAACTGCAATCACCATGTTGTACATTACATCCCCATGACTTAATTATTTTATAACTGGAAGTCTGTAGCTCATGACCCCCTTCACCCATTCTTCCTATCCCCAATACCCTGCTTTTGGCAACCACTAATGTGTTCTCTGAATTTATGAGCTTGTTTGTTATTGTTTTCAATTTAAATTTCACATTTTAAAAAAATTTTTTAATAGATCTTTATTGGATATAATTGCTTCACAATACTGTGTTTCAGTTATACAACAAAGTGAATCAGCCATATGCATACATATATCCCCATATCCCCTCCCTCTTGCGCCTCCCTCCCACTCTCCCTATCCCCCCACCAGGTGGTCACAAAGCACCAAGCTGATCTCCTTGTGCTATGCAGCTGCTTCCCACTAGCTAACTAGTTTACATTCGATAGTATATATATGTTGATGCTACTCTCACTTCACCCCAGCTTCCCCGTCCCCCACCCCGTGTCCTCAGGTGCATTCTCTATGTCTACGTCTTTATTCCTGCCCTGCCACTAGGTTCATCAGTACCTTTTTTTTTTTTTTTTTTTACATCCCATATATATGCGTTAGCATACGGTATTTGTTTTTCTCTTTCTGACTTACTTCACTCTGTATGACAGACTCTAGGTCCATCCACCACACTACAGATATCTCAATTTCATTTCTTTTTATGGCTGAGTAATATTCCATTGTATATATGTGCCACAGCTTCTTTATACATTCATCTGTCAATGGACACGTAGGTTGCTTCCATGTCCTGGCTATTGTAAATAGAGCTGCAATGAACATTTTGGTACATGACTCTTTTTGAATTATGGTTTTCTCAGTAGTGGGATTGCTGGGTCGTATGGTAGTTCTATTTTTAGTTTTTTAAGGAACCTCCATACTGTTCTCCATAGTGGCTGTATCAATTTACATTCCCACCAACAGTGCAAGAGTGTTCCCTTTTCTCCACACCCTCTCCAGCATTTACTGTTTCTAGATTTTTTTGATGATGGCCATTCTCACCATGATATCTCATTGTAGTTTTGATTTGCATTTCTCTAATGATTAATGATGTTGAGCATCCTTTCATCTGTTTGTTTGCAATCTGTATATCTTCTTTGGAGAAATGTCTATTTAGGTCTTCTGCCCATTTTTGGATTGGGTTGTTTGTTTCTTTGATATTGAGCTGCATGAGCTGCTTGTAAATTTTGGAGATTAATTCTTTGTCAGTTGCTTCATTTGCAAATATTTTCTGCGATTCTGCGGGTGGTCTTTTGGTCTTGTTTATGGTTTCCTTTGATGTGCAAAAGCTTTGAAGTTTCATTACGTCCCATTTGTTTATTTTTGTTTCTATTTGCATTTCTCTAGGAGGTGGGCCAAAAAGGATCTTGCTGTGATTTATGTCATAGAGTGTTCTGCCTATGTTTTCCTGTAAGACTTTGATAGTGTCTGGCCTTACATTTAGGTCTTTAATCCATTTTGAGTCTATTTTTGTGTATGGTGTTAGGGAGTGTTCTAATTTCATACTTTTACATGTAGCTATCCAGTTTTCCCAGCACCACTTGCTGAAGAGGCTGTCTTTTCTCCACTGTATATTCTTGACTCCTTTATCAAAGATAAAGTGACCATATGTGCATGGGTTTATCTCTGGGCTTTCTATCCTGTTCCATTGATCTATATTTGTGTTTTTGTGCCCGTACCATACTGTCTTGATTACTGTGGCTTTGTAGTATAGTCTGAAGTCAGGGGGCCTGATTCCTCCAGCTCCGTTTTTCGTTCTCAACATTGCTTTGGCTATTTGGGGTCTTTTGTGTTTCCATACAAATTGTGAAATTTTTTGTTCTAGTTGTGTGAAGAATGCCAGTGGTAGTTTGATAGGGATTGCATTGAATCTGTAGATTGCTTTGGGTAGTAGTGTCCTTTTCACAATGGTGATTCTTCCAATCCAAGAACATGGTATATCTCTCCATCTATTTGTATCATCCTTAATTTCTTTCATCAGTGTCTTATAATTTTCTGCATACAGGTCTTTGGTCTCCTTAGGTAGGTTTATTCCTAGATATTTTATTCTTTTTGTTGCAGTGGTAAATGGGAGTATTTTCTTAATTTCACTTTCAGATTTTTCATCATTAGTGTATAAGAATGCCAGAGATTTCTGTGGATTAATTTTGTATCCTGCTACTTTACCAAATTCATTGATTAGCTCTAGTAGTTTTCTGGTAGCATCTTTAGGCTTCTCTATGTAGAGTATCATGTCATCTGCAAACAGTGACAGCTTTACTTCTTTTCCGATTTGGATTCCTTTTATTTCCTTTTCTTCGCTGATTGCTGTGGCTAAAACTTCCAAAACTATGTTGAATAAGAGCGGTGAGAGTGGGCAACCTTGTCTTGTTCCTGATCTTAGTGGAAACGGTTTCAGTTTTTCCCCATTGAGGATGAAATTGGCTGTGGGTTTGTCATATATGGCCTTTATTATGTTGAGGAAAGTTCCCTCTATGCCTACTTTCTGCAGGGCTTTTTATCATAACTGGGTGTTGAATTTTGTCAAAAGCTTTCTCTGCGTATATTGAGATGATCATATGGTTTTTCTCCTTCAATTTGTTAATATGGTGTATCACGTTGATTGATTTGCGTATATTGGAGAATCCTTGCATTCCTGGAATAAACCCCACTTGATCATGGTGTATGATCCTTTT
This sequence comes from Monodon monoceros, assembly GCF_005190385.1. Classification (NCBI taxonomy): domain Eukaryota; kingdom Metazoa; phylum Chordata; class Mammalia; order Artiodactyla; family Monodontidae; genus Monodon; species Monodon monoceros. The sequence goes on from NW_021703772.1 coordinate 96,869,819, forward strand.
AATGTGCTGTTGGATTCTGTTTGCTAGTATTTTGTTGAGGAATTTTGCATCTATGTTCATCAGTGATATTGGCCTGTAGTTTTCTTTCTTTTTAACATCTTTGTCTGGTTTTGGTATCAGGGTGATGGTGGCCTAGTAGAATGAGTTTGGGAGTGTTCCTCCCTCTGCTATATTTTGGAAGAGTTTGAGAAGGATAGGTGTTAGCTCGTCTCTAAATGTTTGATAGAATTTGCCTGTGAAGCCATCTGTTCCTGGGCATTTGTTTGTTGGAAGATTTTAAATCACAGTTTCAATTTCAGTGCTTGTGATTGGTCTGTTCATATTTTCTATTTCTTCCTGATTCAGTCTTGGCAGGTTGTGCATTTCTAAGAATTTGTCCATTTCTTCCACGTTGTCCATTTTATTGGCATAGAGTTGCTTGTAGTAATCTCTCATGATCTTTTGTAGTTCTGCAGTGTCGGTTGTAACTTTTTCATTTCTAATTCTGTTGATTTGAGTCTTCTCCCTTTTTTTCTGGATGAGTCTGGCTAATGGTTTATCAATTTTGTTTATCTTCTCAAAGAACCAGCTTTTAGTTTTATTGATCTTTGCTATCATTTCCTTCATTTATCTTTCATTTATTTCTGATCTGATCTTTATGATTTCTTTCCTTCTGCTAACTTTGGGGTTTTTTTGTTCTTCTTTCTCTAATTGCTTAAGGTGCAAGGTTAGGTTGTTTATTCAAGATATTTCCTGTTTCTTAATGTAGGATTGTATTGCTATAAACTTCCCTCTTAGAACTGCTTTTGCTGCATCCCATAAGTTTTGGGTCATCGTGTCTCCATTGTCATTGGTTTCTAGGTATTTTTTGATTTCCTATTTGATTTCTTCAGTGATCACTTCGTTATTAAGTAGTGTATTGTTTAGCCTCCATGTGTTTGTATCTTTTACAGATCTTTTCCTGTAATTGATATCTAGTCTCATAGCATTGTGATCGTAAAATATACTTGATACAATTTCAATTTTCTTAAATTTACCAAGGCTTGATTTGTGACCCAAGATATGATTTATCCTGGGGAATGTTCCATGAGCACTTGAGAAAAATGTGTATTCTGTTGTTTTTGGATGGAATGTCCTATAAAAATTAAGTCCATCTTGTTTAATGTATCATTTAAAGCTTGTGTTTCCTTATTTTCATTTTGGATGATCTGTCCATTGGTGAAAGTGGGGTGTTCAAGTCCCCTACTATGAATGTGTTACTGTCGATTTCCCCTTTTATGGCTGTTCGTATTTGCCTTATGTATTGAAGTGCTCCTATGTTGGCATAAATATTTATAATTGTTATATCTTCTTCTTGGGTCAATCCCTTGATCATTATGTAGTGTCCCTCTTTGTCTCTTGTAATAGTCTTTATTTTAAAGTCTGTTTTGTCTGATATGAGATTTGCTACTCCAGCTTTCTTTTCGTTTCCATTTGCATGGAATATCTTTTTCCATCCCCTCACTTTCAGTCTGTATGTGTCCCTAGGTCTGAAGTGGGTCTCTTGTAGACAGCATATATATGGGTCTTGTTTTTGTGTCCATTCAGCCAATCTGTGTCTTTTGGTGGGAGCATTTAGTCCATTCACATTTAAGGTAATTATCGATACGTATGTTCCCATTCCCATTTTCTTAATTGTTTTGGGTTTGCTTTTGTAGGTCTTTTCCTCCTCTTGTGTGTCTTGCCTAGAGAAATTCCTTTAGCATTTGTTGTAAAGCTGGTTTGGTGGTGCTGAACACTCTCAGCTTTTGCTTGTCTGTAAAGGTTTTAATTTCTCCATCAAATCTGAATGAGATCCTTGCTGGGTTATCTTGGTTGTAGGTTTTTCTCCTTCATCACTTTAAATATGTCCTGCCAGTCCCTTCTGGCTTGCAGAGTTTCTGCTGAAATATCAGCTGTTAACCTTATGGGGATTCCCTTGTGTGTTATTTGTTGTTTTTCCCTTGCTGCTTTTAATATGTTTTTTTTGTATTTAATTTTTGACTTTTTGATTAATATGTGTCTTGGCGTGTTTCTCCTTGGATTTATCCTGTATGGGACTCTCTGTGCTTCCTGGACTTGATTAACTATTTCCTTTCCCATATTAGGGAAGTTTTCAGCTATAATCTCTTCAAATATTTTCTCAGTCCCTTTCTTTTTCTCTTCTTCTTCTGGGACCCCTATAATTCGAATGTTGGTGCATTTAATGATGTCCCAGCGGTCTCTGAGACTGTCCTCAGTTCTTTTTCATTCTTTTTTCTTTATTCTGCTCTGCAGTAGTTATTTCCACTATTTTATCTTCCAGGTCACTTATCCGTTCTTCTGCCTCAGTTATTCTGCTATTGATCCCTTCTAGAGTATTTTTAATTTCATTTATTGTGTTGTTCATCATTGCTTATTTCCTTTTTAGTTCTTCTGGGTCCTTGTTAAATGTTTCTTGCATTTTTTCTATTCTATTTCCAAGATTTTGGATCATCTTTACTGTCATTATTCTGAATTCTTTTTCACGTAGACTGCCTATTTCCTCTTCATTTGTTAGGTCTGGTGGGTTTTTATCTTGCTCCTTCCTCTGCTGTGTGTTTTCCTGTCTTCTCATTTTGCTTATCTTACTGTGTTTGAGGTCTCCTTTTTTTCAGGCTGCATGTTCGTACTTCCCGTTGTTTTTGGTGTCTGTCCCCAGTGGCTAAAGTTGGTTCAGTGGGTTGTGTAGGCTTCCTGGTGGAGGGGACTAGCGCCTGTGTTCTGGTGGATGAGGCTGGATCTTGTCTTTCTGGTGGGCAGGTCCACGTCTGGTGGTGTATTTTGGGGTGTCTGTGGGCTTATTATTATTTTAGGCAGCCTCTGTGCTAATGGGTGGGGTTGTGTTTCTGTCTTGCTAGTTGTTTGGTATAGGGTGTCCAGCACTGTAGCTTGCTGGTCGTTGAGTGAAGCTGGGTGTTGGTGTTGAGATGGAGATCTCTGGGAGATTTTCGCTGTTTGATATTATGTGGAGCTGGGAGGTCTCTTGTGGACCAGTGTCCTGAGTCTGGCTCTCCCACTTCAGAGGCACAGCACTGACTCCTGGCTGCACCACCAAGAGCCTTTCATCCACACGGCTCAGAAGAAAAGGGAGAAAAAATAGAAAGAAAGAAAGAGGATAACAAAAAATAAAATAAAGTAAGATAAAATATTTTTTTAAGTTAAAAAAAAAAAAACAGACGGACAGAACCCTAGGACAAATGGTGAAAGCAAAGCTGTACAGACAAAATCTCACACAGAAGCATATACATACACACTCACAAAAAGAGGAGAAGGGGAAAAAATAATCATTCTTGCTCTCAAAGTCCACCTCCTCAATTTGGGATGATTCGTTGTCTATTCAGGTATTCCCCAGATGTGGGTATATCAAGTTGATTTTGGAGATTTAATCCACTGCTCCCAAGGCTACTGGGAGAGATTTCCCTTTCTCTTCTTTGTTCTCACAGCTCCCAGGGCTCAGCTTTGGATTTGGCCCCGCCTCTGCGTGTAGGTCGCCGGAGGGCAGCTGTTCTTCGCTCAGACAGGATGGGGTTGAAGGAGCAGCTGATTCACAGGCTCTGGCTCACTCAGGCCTGGGGGAGGGCGGGGCACGGAGTGCGGAGCGAGCCTGCGGCGGCAGAGGCCGGCAGAACATTGCGCCAGCCTGAGGCACGGTGTGCCTTCTCCCGGGGAAGTTGTCCCTGGGTCCCGGTACCCTGGCAGGCTGCACAGGTTCTCCAGAAGGGCGGTGGGGAGAGTGACCTGTGCTCGCACACAGGCTTCTTGGTGGCGGCAGCAGCCGCCTTGGCGTGTCATGCCCATCTCTGGGGTCTGCGCTGTTAGCCGCGGCTCACGCCCGTCTCTGGAGCTGCTTTAAGCGGCGCTCTGAATCCCCTCTCCTCGCGCACCAGGAAACAAAGAGGCAAGAAAAAGTCTCTTGCCTCTTCGGTAGCTCCAGACTTTTCTGCAGACTCCCTCCCTGCTAGCCGTGGTGCAGTAGCCCCTTCAGGCTGTGTTCACGCCGCCAACCCCAGTCCTCTCCCTGGGATCTGACCTCTGAAGCCCAAGCCTCAGCTCCCAGCCCCCGCCCGCCCTGGTGGGTGAGCAGACAAGCCTCTCAGGCTGGTGAGTGCCGGTCGGCACCGATCCTCTGTGCGGGAATCTCCCCGCTTTGCCCTCCGCATCCCTGTTGCTGCGCTCTCCTCCGCGACTCCGAAGCTCCGCCCCCCCCGCCGCCACCCGCAGTCTCCGCCCGTGAAGGGGCTTCCTAGTGTGTGGAAACCTTTCCTCCTTCACAGCTCCCTCACACTGGTGCAGGTCCCGTCCCTATTCTTTTGTCTCTGTTTATTCTTTTCTCTTTTCCCCTGCCCAGGTACGTGGGGAGTTTCTTGCCTTTTGGGAGGTCTGAGGTCTTCTGCCAGCGTTCAGTACGTATTCTGTAGCAGTTGTTCCACATGTAGATGTATTTCTGATGTATCTGTGGGGAGGAAGGTGATCTCCACGTCTTACTCTTCTGCCATCTTCCCCCTCTCTTCCCTGTATTTTCCTTTTGATTTTCTGTCTGGATGATTTGTCCATTGGTATAAGTGGGGTGTGAAAGTCCCCCACTATTATTGCATTACTGTTGATTTCTTCTCTTATGGCTGTATTTGCCTTATATATTGAGATGCTCCTATGTTGGGTTCATATATATTTACAATTGTTATATATTCTTCTTAGATTGATCCCTTGATCATTAAGTAGTATCTTTCTTTGTCTCTTATAACATTCTTTATTTTAAATTCTATTTTGTCTGATAGAAGTATTGCTACTCCAGCTTTCCTTTGATTTCCATTTGCATGGAGTGACTTTTTCCATCCCCTCACTTGCAGTCTTTATGTGTCCCTAGATCTGAAGTGAGTCTCTTGTAGACAGCATATATACAGGTCTTGTTTTTGTATCTGTTCAGCCAGTCTATGTCTTTTGGTTGGAGCATTTAATCCATTTACATTTAAGATAATTATTGATATGTATGTTTTTATGGCCATTTTGTTAATTGGTTTCAATTTGTTTTGTAGGGCTTTTTTCTTCCCTTCCTCTTTTGTTCTATTCCCTTGTGATTTGATGACTATCTTTAGCATTGTGTTTGGATTTCTTTTGCCTTTTTTTTTTTTTCGCGGTATGTGGGCCTCTCACTGCCGTGGCCTCTCCCGTTGTGGAGCACAGGCTCCAGATGCTCAGGCTCAGTGGCCATGGCTCATGGGCCCAGCCGCTCCGCGGCATGTGGGATCTTCCCAGACCGGGGCACGAACCCGTGTCCCCTGCATCGGCAGGCAGACTCTCAACCACTGCACCACCAGGGAAGCCCTCTTTTGCTTTTTTGTTTGTGTATCTATTGTAGATTATTGGTTTGTGGTTACCATGAGGTTTTGATATAGCTATATATATACAAGATTGTTTTAAATTACTGGTCTTTTCATTTCAAATGCATTCCCAATATCCTGCATCTGTACTCTCCTTTTCTCATGACTGCTGGTTTTGATATCATATTTGTGTGTGGATGATTTCCTAACTTTAGTGTATGTTTGCCTTTACTGATGAGCTTTTCCATTCATAATTTTCTTACTTCTAGTCGTGGCATTTTTCTTTTCCACCTGGAGAAGTTCCTTTAGCATTTGTTGCAAAGCCAGTCTGGCGGTGCTGAAGTCTCTTAGCTTTTGCTTTTCTGTAAAGCTTTTGATTTCTGTGCCTTGTTGGGTAGAATATTCTTGGTTGTAGGTTCTTCCCTTTCACCAGTTTAAATATATCATGCCATTCCCTTCTGGCCTACAGAGTTTCTGCTGAAAAATCAGCTGATAACCTTAAGAGAATTCCCTTGGATGTTATTTGTTGCTTTTCCCTTCTTGCTTTTAATATTTTTTCTTTGTCTTTAATTTTTGCCAATTTGATTACTGTCTGTCTCGGTGTGTTCCTCCTTGGGTTTATCCTGCCTGGGACTCTTTGCACTTCCTGGACTTGGGTAACTGTTTCCTCTCCAATGTTAGGGAAGTTTTCAGCTATTATCTCTTCTCTATTTTCTCAGGTCCTTTCTCTCTCTGTTCTCCTTCTTGGAAACCTATAATGCGAATGTTGGTGCATTTAACGTTGTACCAGTGGTGTCTTAGACTGTCCTAATTTTTTTTTCATTCTTTTCCTTTACTCTGTTCCACAGCAGTGATTTCTACCATTCTATCTTCCAGCTCACTTATCTATTCTCTGCCTCCATTATTCCACTATTCCTTGTAGTTTATTTTTTATTTCAGTTATTGTATTGTTCCTATTTGTTCTTTAATACTTCTAGGTATTTGTTAAACATTTCTTGTATCTTCTCAATCTGTGCCTCCATTCTTTTTCCAAGATCTTGGATCATCTTTACTATCATTACTCTGAGTTCTTTCTCAGATTCCCTATCTCCACTTCACTTAGTTGTTCTTCTGGGGTTTTATCTTCTTCCTTCATCTGGGACATATTCCTCTGCGGCTCATTTTGCCTAACTCTCTGTGATTGTGGTTTCTATTCCACAGGCTACAGGGTTGTAGTTCTTCTTGCTTCTGCTGTCTGCCCCCTCATGGATGAGGCTGGTCTAACAGGTTTGTGTAGGCTTCCTGGTGGGAGGGACTGGTTCCTGCCCACTGGTGGGTGGAGCTGGTCTTGTGCCTCTGGTGGACAGGGCCATGTAAGGGATTTGTTTAGTGGGCAACTATGTGCTCAGGAAAACTTTAAGCAGCCTGCCTGCTGACGGGTGGGGCTGTGTTCCTGCCCTGTTGGTTGTTTGGCCTGAGGTGTCCGAGCACTGGACCCTACAGGCTGTTGGGTGGGACCAGGTCTTCGTGAGAAAATGGCGGCCTCCGGGAGGGCTCGTGACACTGAGTACTCCCCAGAACTACCACTCCCAGGGTCTTTATCCCCACAGTGAGCCACAGCTGCCCCCTACCTCTGCTGGAGACTCTCCAATACCACAGGTTGCTCTGGCCCAGGATGTTATGAGGTCACTGCTTTTTATCCTGGGCAGTCGTGTGCACGAGACCTTGTGTGTGCCCTCTGAGCGTGGAGTTTCTGTTTCCCCTAGTACTGTGGAATTCCTGCAATAAGATCCCACTGGCCTTCAAAGCCAGATTCTCTGGGGGATCCTCATTCCATTGCCAGACCGCCAGGCTGGGAAGCATGACTTGGGGTCAGAACTTTCAGTCCTGTGGGAGAACTTTTGCGATATAATTATTTCCTAGTTTGTGGGTCCCCCACCCGGCGGGTGTGGGATTTGCTTTTATTGCAGTTGTGCTCCTCCTACCATCTCGTTGTGGCCTTCTTCTTTGTCTTTGGGCATAGGATATCTGTTGGTAGGTTCCAGCATTTTTCTGTCAATGGTGGTTCAGCAGTTAGTTGTGATTTCGGTGTTTTCGTAAGAAGAGGTGAGCTCATGTCCTTCTCTGCTATCTTGTGTCCACTCCTATTCTACTTTCATCTTGTGTATCCCTTAACTAATTATGGTAGTTGTTTCTGCTACTTTTGTCTTTTAAGCTTTGTACAAGCTTTATAAGTGATTGATCCACTACACTTACTATATATTTACCTTTACTCGTGAGATTTATACTTTCATATGTTTGTTACTAATTAACACCTTTTCTTTTCAACTTAAATGAGCTGCTTTAACATTTTTTATAAGGTCAGTTTAGTGGTGATGAACTCCTTTAGCTTTGGCTTGTCTGGAAAACTTTGTATCTCCTTTAATTCTGAATTATAACTTTGCTGGATAGAATATTCTTGTTTGGAAGTTTTTTGTTTTTTCTTTCAGCACTTTGAATACAGGCATACCTCAGAGATACTGGGGTTTGGTTCCAGATAACCACAATAAAGGAAATATTGCAACAAAGCAAGTCATACAAGTTTCTTGGTTTCCCCATGCATATAAAAGTTATGTTTATGCTGTAATTTATTGTGTGCAGATAGCATTATGTCTTTTTAAAATGTACATATCTCAAGTAAAAAATACAAAGCAAAAACGATTAGAATCGTAGCATCAATTATCACTGATCACACATCACCGTGAGAAATATAATAATGAAAAAGTTTGAAATACTGTGAGAATTACCAAAACATGACAGAGACATGAAGTGGGCAAATGCTTTTGGAAAAATGGTGCTGATAGACTTTCTAAACTCAGGTTGCCACAAACCTTCAGTGTGTAATAAACATAGTATCTGTGAAGGACAATAAAACAAAAAGCAGTAAGATGAGGTATGCCTGTATATTGTGCAACTCCCTTCTGGCCTGCAGTTTTTCTGGCCTGCAAAAATCTGCTGCTCATTTTATGGGAGTTCCCTTTGAAGTAACAGGTTGCTCCTCTATTACCATTAATATTCTCTCCTTGTCTTATAGTTTCACATTTTAATTATTATGTGTCTTGATGTATGTTTCTTTTGGTTCCCCTTGTTTGGAACTCTCTGGGCTTCCTGAAACTGGATGTCTGTTTCCTTCCCCACGTTAGGGAGGTTTTCAGCCGTTATTTCTTCAAATAAGTTTTCTACCCCTTTTGTTCTTCTCCCTCTGTGACTCCTATAATGTGAATATTAATGCACTTGATGTTGTTTCATGAGTCCCTTAAGCTATCTTCCTTTTTTTTTTTTTCGTTCCTTTTTGTTTTCTTTGCTCTTTGATTGGGTCAGTTCCTCTGCCCTGTCTTTGAGTTCATTGATCCTTTCTTCTGCTTCATCTAGTCTGCTCTTGAACCCCTCTAGTGCATTTCTAGTTCAATAATTGTACACTTTAGCTCTGGGACTTCTGTTTGGTTCTTTCTTATATTTTCTCTCTCTTTGTTGAAGTTCTCACTGTGTTCATCCATTCTTCTCCCAAGTTCAGTGAACACGTTTAAGACTACTACTTTGAATTCTTTTTCTTGTAAATTACTTATGTTTCATTAAAATTTTCTTCTCAAGTTTTATCTTATTTGTTTGGACCATATTCATCTTTTTCTCCCTTTTGATGATTTGTTTTGGTTTCTGTGCATTTAGGTGAAACAGCCACCTCTCCTCGTCTTGAAGGGCTGGCCTAGTGTAGATGTACCTTGTCATTCAACCATACCCCAGCTTTTGGTTATCTCTTCAACCTTTCCAGTTGTCTAAGCAGCCTATTTTATTTCTAATAGGTTCCAGTAGTTGAGTGTGTGCTGAGATCAGTTAGTGTCCCAAAGAAGAGGATCTCAGCACCTAGATTCAGGCTGATTGGAAGGCAGACCCTCTGGCAGCAACTTTTAAAGATGCAAATATATGCAGTCCTGCAGGACTACAAGCGTAGGCCCCACTGGCCATCAGAGCCAGGTGATCTGGAGATGTCCCCTGGGCAGCAGTCACAAAATTGGGGCACCCATCTTGTGTTATTTATCTAACTAACTTACCTCATCACTGACTCTTAGTCCTACAAAGTTAGACTTAAAAATATATCCCCAGCCATGTCACTAAGTGAAAATGCAAATAGGATATACATATATACAGCATATAGGATGTTATATTATGCTATTAGGACATATGCGCAGACCTCTTCTCCATGGACACATCTGTAAATGCATAGAAATAGGCCTGGAAGGAGGCATCCCAAATTGATAAGAGTGCTTACCTCTGAGGAGGAGGTAGCATTGGAAGGAGAGCGGTCAAGGAGCATTTTCTTATCTGTCTGAACATTTTTACAGTAAAAGATGTATTCAGTACATATTTTTTAATTTTTAAAATTTATTTAAAGGAAAAAAGTTTACCGAAGTTGAACTGACAACTGACAGTTTAGTGGCTTTTAATAGTTAAGAATAAAAGACAGTGAAACTTAATTTTCTAAAATGGGCAATGGTTAGAAAATGTAGAGACTCTGGGAACTCTGTAGCATGTTCCTTAGAAATTAAACAGTGCTCCTTTGTCCCCCTACACACCCTCTGTCCGTGAGATTTATTTTACCAGACCAGCTGCCTTCCAGGTTTTTCTAACAGAGTTACAAGAGCAATCCTTGAAACATGCAGTTATAGAAATGACATAAAATTGCATGTTTCATATAAATCTAAAGTATTTCTTTACCTCCCACTTGGGAGTTTTAGGCACTTCAAGTAGCAATTCTCAAGGGAGAGGATGTGGGCCCAGATGGAAGCAGTGCTTGCAAACACACGCCTGCAGGGAGTCAGAGGGGAGGGAGCCCTGGCTACTGGTGGAATGTGTTGTATCCCTCAGACACGCAGGGCGGCACATGGGCTAAAGGCATCACTTTGAGGTTCGGCTTTAGTATGATGTTGTGTGTCCAAAAAGAATAGTAGTTCATTGATACAAAACGGCCTCTCTCTCTCTCTCTCTCCCTCTCCCTCTCCCTCCCTCTCTCTCTCTCTCTCTCTCTCTCTCTCTCTCTCTCTCTCTCTCTC
>NW_021703772.1:96880230-97013642 GCF_005190385.1 Monodon monoceros
ACACACACACACACACACACACACACACACACACACACACACACACAAAAGCTGTTTTCAAAGTAGTCTTCCCCCCCTGCAAAAAACAAAACCATTTTGTGGTTAACTTGGCTGGCTGCTTTGCTATATTGTACTACAGATTTGACAGCATGGGACCAGAATACTTGGTTCAAACCACAGGTGCTCTACTTTCTAGAAGTGTGACTTTGGGCAAGTTACTAAATCTCTCTTGCCCTTAGGATCCCCATCTGCAAAATGGGGATGATCTTGGGGCCCTCTCTTGTAGGGTTGTTGCAGGCAGTAAATGAGCTAGGAGCCATCTGAAGAGTGCCTGGCATTCAGCAAAGTATTTAATAAGCTTAGCTATTACTTGAGTAAACGTCCAGCTTTATAAAGTCAAATGATTACCCAAGACACCCCTAATTTGATGATTATGCTGCAATTTGGACCTGACACACGAGCTCCTTAAGAAGGGCCCTCCAGTCTTAGTGGGAAGACCCTTGATGTGTCCACACAGTATGTGTTAATAAGGGCTGGCTGTGTGGTGCTGACTTGGCAAATGGCCCTATGTTCTAAGGGCAAAACTTCCCTTGCAACAAGGCCGTGCTCGGCACATTATCAGCCAGGCTCCCCCTCCCTTCACTGAACCCACACAGGGCCTCTTTGGTAGTGATCTGATTGACTGATTTATTCTCTTTGGAGTTTGAGAGAATTCCAGGATTTCAAAAACACATAGTTGAGAACCATCTCTCTGTGGTCGCTTATAAAGTACTAACAAACAGGGACAAGATCTTGAAGTGCAGCCTGTCATCCTCTCTGGCATGAGACAGTGTGAACCAAAGAAAGTAAATAAAAAGAAGTTCTGTCTAGTCCACAGTTTAAAGAAAAATGAACTTTATTCACTGGTACTGGCATCTCAGAAGCAAGGGAAATGATGCCCACTGCCTTCACTGCACCTGTCCTGTATTTTGGTGGGGGGGGCTCAACGAAACACCCTGGAGCAGTGCCCTGGCCACACCAAGTTTCTGGGCTGTAGGAGAAGGAAGAAAAGTGCTCTCCGTGGGGATCTGGGCTCAGGGTTGCCGTCTTCTAGCCAGTGCAGGCCGCTAAGTCTGGCTCCTTTGGGTCTGTTGCAGGAATCATGTACCGCAAGTCGTGCGCGTCATCGGCCGCCTGCCTCATTGCCTCGGCTGGGTACCAATCCTTCTGCTCCCCGGGGAGAGTGAATTCCGTGTGCATCAGCTGCTGTAACACCCCTCTTTGCAACGGGCCCCGGCCCAAAAAAAGGAGCGGCTCTGCCCCTGCCCTTCGGCCGGGGCTCCCCGGCACCCTCGTGCTCCTCACATTCGGCCTTTTCTTGGCACACTGCTGAAGCTGAAGGAGATACCAGCCCCCTCCTGCATTGCTCTTCAGGCCCACCTTCCCCCAGCCCCCTGAGATTTTTCTGGGTGTCTGTCCTTTGATGCTGGGTGGCGAGGGGAATCCGTGTTCTCTCTCTTTCAGTTCCTTTGCAAACAAACAATGGAAGAGCTCAGTGTAAAAACAAAACTTTGTGAGCTCTGGACGCATTCAGTTTGACTGAATTTTCAGTGTGTCCTTGAAGGAAGGAAGGAGGAATGGATACAGATGGGCCAACTCTCAGAGTTGAGGCCAGGTTGGCGGCAGCATTCGCCCTTAAGTGACACTTGTAAGCGGCCATCTGCTTTTTTCCCAGGCCCGTCTTCCACCCCTGTCCCTGATGATGGGCGCACAGTTTGTTTTGGCACCGCTGCATGCAGGTAACTGTCGCTTTCGTGTGGGGAGGGCCCCTTGGCGCTCCAGCTTCCCTTCCTTCCTTGACAGACAGTCACACTTCCTGCTCCTGGAAGCCATTTTCGGTGGCGGGGTTGGCAGGTTTCACCTCTGAGTTGGGATCCGGTGACTCGCAACTCAACTGCTGAGGCTTAGGTTCGGGCTTGGCCTCGCTCTGAAAAGTGCTTAGGAAAACCTTGTTAGTTCTCCTTGCAGAGGAATTGGGCCGGGAAGCCAGGAAGATGAGCGGGCGGCGCGCTGAGCGGGCGCCATCCACGGCGGAGGCCACGTGGGCGCGCAGGCGCTTCTCCTGGTTGGCGTGTGGCAGCGTCAGCCTGCAGCGCAGCACCTGCCCGAACACGCTGCGGAACTGCTGCGAGGACACGTTGTACAACAGCGGGTTGACGACCGAGCTCAGGTAAAAGAAGGTGTCCGAGAAGGGAAGAAGGATCATATACGCCTGGAAGTAGGACTTGGTCCAGTCGTGCTTGGGCTTGGCCGCAGCCATGATCCTCCGAACCTGGTTGGGCATCCAGCAGACGGCCAACGTCACAACGATCAGCCCTGAGCAGGTGGGAGAGGGGAGAGACAGAGAAAAAAAAAATCATAAGCCCAGCAACAAAAAAGATACCCAGAAGATATTGAGCCCCTCAGTTCTGTGCTTACTGGCCAGGAAATGGTACCCAATTTTCAAGTTGGGCTTGCTTGATGGCTTTTTTTGCCACTAGCAAAAAAAAAAAGAATTTAACAAACACTGTTTCAAGGCCAGGGGCGTTGACTGTGTTAAAGACCATTAAATGCTTTAGACAATTTATTTATACCTGTTGATGCCTGTTAATTTAAAAAAATGTTTTTGTTGTCTGTGTATCCAGAAAGCATTTGATGTAGTCCATAAGTCTGGTTTTGGCCTTTAAGGAATAGACGGATACAGTATAGCCACATCAGATGAAACGATATTTGTACTTTAAAGAGTGTTTGTCTAGAGGCAACCCAATGCTTATTTTCAAGACAGAGGGCAGTGGCAGCCCTTCGGTAACAAAGAAGTATATTTAGCGACACTAATTTTGCATTCAATTTCAGGGGAGGCAAAATCAGGAGTAGCCTGTCACTGAGCGTGTGTTTTGGACATGTATGTAGTAGGCGTGCACACCTGTAATTACAACGCTGTATCTGCAGCAGCACTTCTGTTTCTTTACAGGTGTTTTTAGATGTGGCATGTATTTGAGCCTCATGGGGGAAAGAAGATAATTAATCCAAAAACCATGGAAAATATAAAACTTCGAGTTCAGCGAGTAACTCACTAGCTCACTGCCTTTGTGTCACTAAGCTGTACCGTCAGCAGCCCCGAAAAGATCAGGCTCTACAAAGACACCCCTTAGTGGTCCCCCAGAGGATCAAAAGTTGACTGCACGGACAGATGTCTGAACGCCCACGTATTTGCATTCTGAATCACGCAATCATTGCTCTTTCTACAACCTCTGACAGAGAAAAAGATGCTATGTACACCGCAGACAACTGATATCACAAATGTCACGAGTATTTATCCACAGTGACCAAAAAAGTAAATAAGAAAAGGAAAAGCAGGCATCTGCAGAGCCTTTCTTTGCTGTCTTCTCTTGGGGACCCAAGACACCAGAATGTAAGTAAGTTTCTATGTGGAGAGGTGATATCTTAGAGCTTAGAGCTGTGTTTTGGATTTTCAGAAATTCTTCCTCCCTCTCCTAAATTTACATAATATATTAAGAAGAAAAATTGATTCACATTTTCAAACCCTCTGATTCGCTAGGAAGCCACAGGTAAGTGATTGTTGGCAACGACCCCTTCTTGCCTCTGATCAATGGTAAATATTTCATTAATAAATGCTCCAGGAAAAACAGCCATGTTTATCCATCCAGGGTTGGCCCACCCGCACACCCTTGCCTGGGGTGGCAGAGGGGCCCTAGTTATGTTCTCTGGCACTGAAATCACCCAGTTCTCCCAACAACAAATCCTCCAAAAATCCCAGCTGTCAGCAAAGATGACCCGTGAAACCTGCTCTCCCCTGTTAAATTTCCAAACAAACAGGTTTGACAGGTTTATCGGGTCAAACCTCAGCCCACACTTGAAATACAAACCGATTTGCTTATTTCTTTCCTTTGCTACACTCAGTAAATCTAAAAATAAAACAGGCAAAGTAACATATTGATCTGATGAAAGGCAAAAAAAAAAAAAAAAAAAAATCACCTTGAAGCACCTCGTTTCAGCTGCTAGATGGGAACAAAAATCAACGTTGTTCTGATTACCAAAAAAAAAAAAAAAAAACAACCTGCATAGGAAAATCGGGGACTCTAAGAGGCACGGGTGTGTCCAGCCACCACTGCTATCCCAAGTGTGTTCTTAAGTTATTTCTCCTTGTTTCTTATCTCATGTAGCTCTGGCTGAAAGGTTCATCTTGTTAATTGTGAAGGACTCAGGTAACTCACCTCGCGAAACAACATATCGTCACAAAATTTTCTATCTTTTTCTCTTCCTTGCCACTGAATTTCAGAGAACAAGTACCAACCATCTTCATCTAAGAACTTATTTCTTAGAATGTGGAAACTGAGCACAGGGTTTTAGCTGTGTGCCATGCTCACTGTGGGAGGTTGTGCTTGCAGGTGCAAGAATCTAGAAAGGCAACGAGAACCACCTTGTACTTACCCTGGTTGAACATAGCACAGCTTCTGAAGCCAACAGAAAGAAAAGGCAGCAGTGTGGGGCAAAAGAGAAGTTACACGATTTTTCTTCTCCTGTCCTGTGCTCTTGATCTCTTGTTTACAGGACCCTTATTCTCCCATTACCTACACCCCCTCTGCCTGGAGTCGATCGTTCTTTGATCGACCATCCCATCAAAAGGAAGCAGAGTTCCATAAAAGGCAAGACCCAGCATCCCCGGTCCAGACACGGGCAGATGAAGGATTGTGGCTGGTTTATAGTTTTAGCCAGGATCGAATT
This sequence comes from Monodon monoceros, assembly GCF_005190385.1. Classification (NCBI taxonomy): domain Eukaryota; kingdom Metazoa; phylum Chordata; class Mammalia; order Artiodactyla; family Monodontidae; genus Monodon; species Monodon monoceros. The sequence continues at coordinate 96,884,995 of NW_021703772.1, forward strand.
CTTGCTCTGAACAGTTGAAGTAAATAAGTAGGAGGCACCTTAGTCTGAACAAGTAAGAAGATGCGGAACCAGACGAGAGATTTTTTTCAATGATGAGAAAAAGAAGGGAAAGGTTAGCCTTCTTGGGTGTAGAAGTAAACAGATAGACATGAAAGAAAATACAAATTTGGGGAAGAAGCGAAACAAGGAACTGAGTTGAAATGGTCAGGGATTAAAAGATGAGGCACCGGACAGGTCCTGAGATGATGTAAGAAAGCACCATGCCGATTGCTTATTGCGTTTTCCCTATGTTAGTTCAGTGATAAGTGCTCTCTGCTAATTTCCCAGGCATTTCTCACAACAACCTGCTGAGATCAAGACTGTTATTATCAGATCCAAACTGTTACCTTAATTTTCTAGATGAGGAAGTTGAGGCTCAGAGGTTAGTTACCCAAGGGCTAGCTATAGCCAAGACACATGCTTGCTGGACTCCAAAATCCACAAGCTATATATATATATATATATATATATATATATATATATATATTTTTTTTTTTCTCCAAGACAATATTGTCTCTCACATTGTCAATTTGAAAAATAGAACATAAGTAAACATGAGCCATAATCCCACCATACATAATAGGTATTAAACAGCACTGCCCACTAGAAATACAAGCCACATATGTAATTTTAAAATCTCAACCCCATTCAAAAAGTAAGGGATAGGTGAAATCAATTTTAATGATTTTAATCCAAGATGCCCCAGATACCATCATTTCACACTCGGTTTCAACGTGCAACGAATCAAACCATTCATGGGATGTTTTACATTTTCTTACATTTCTTACTAAGTCTTTGAAACCCAGTGTGGCTTTTACGCTTACAGCACATTTCAGTTGGGACCAGCCCCCTCTGGCTAGTGGCTACGCCACAGGTTAAAGTAACCCTTCATAGACGCTCCCCAAAGCAGCAAGGCTCCCAATTTCCTTCTCCTCCCACTTCCCACTTCCCAGCCACACACCCCAGAGAGTCCTGCCAAACCAAAGAAACCCTCACAGAATCTCCCACCTAGCCTGTATTTATCCTCCTAAGATTCTGACGATGCAACCAAGGTTGAATCTGGATCGTATTTCTGAATACACATTCTCCGCTATAGTGTAGACCAAGTCGATCCAGTCTTTTCACAGAAAGCCTTCCCTATAAGGGACTACAAATTATTTAAAGCATAAATAATTGTGAAAACACACAATTTTATTTTGCATCCCTCATTCTAAGCCTTGCCTAGTCATTCTGCAATAAAACAGATTGTGCCACGTACCTGCCAGGGCTGCTAGAATATACTTCCCCATCTCAACTGGAGATGGGGAAAATGGAGCACTGGGCACCCAGGTACAGTCAATGGACAGTGTAACAGAGGTTAGCCTTGGTGGTGTCAGGAGTCAAACTAGCCCCCTTATAAAATTGTCATTTTTTTAATAACAAGTGAATTGCTCCTTTCTCCATTTGAAAACAAAGCTCATTATTTTTAGATGACACATTGCTGAGAATAAACACCATGTCCAACAGTGGCTTTTTATTCTGACCGTTCACAACCGGTACAGCTCCAGTCCCAGCTACTCTGTAGCCGAGACAAAGCTTTAAAGTTTTATTCACGCCTCAATAGACCGTATTAAAGGTTTGAGTAAATTTACGTCGGACTGCAGTCCATTTGCACTGTATATTACGTTTGGAAACCTCTATAATGCTTCGGTCTGTGTGGCGTAATCTGTGGCCCGCAGGTAAATGACTTCAGTGTGAACTTGAATGGAGATCAGTGAACTGAACTCAGTCACTGAGTAAAGCACGTAAACTGTTTTAAGTGAAACTGTGGATAGATCTGTATCGTACTGCCGACAGCCGTGCACTCTGGGTTAAGAAATACCTTCACGTCTTGCCTGTTTTCCCACATCAAGTACTTCCATTTTTCCTCCTTGATCACTGCACTAAAATGACAAGAGCCCATTAGGCGCTGACACAGATTTATTCTCAGCAGAGTACTGTTTAAAAAACAGAAGTAATGCAGACGTCCAACAGCGTCCAAGTCAGCCTGCTTGGTTGAGTCTTCAGAAGTGCATTAAGCTATGCCACCTGGGATGTGGCGGCATCACACATCCGACACCGCGCTCCGTTTTCTCCCCTCCAATCTTTAAAGTGAAGGTAACTATTTGTGAGTCCCCCAGAAGTGACTCACAGTCATCAGAAAATGGGACAGCAGGAAGAGAACGCCCTTGTCCTACAAGTGACAGAACTGAGGCTAAGTGATTTGCTCAAAATCTCACAGGTCACGGTGGCAGGACCGCTGCTCAGAGCACTGGATTCCACCCGAAATGGACCATAAAAGCCTTTCATTATTTTTAAAGGTAGTGGGATGGCTTTGTCTTTCACTTTTTGGCTCAAGTGCTAACCATTCACAGCGTGGAATTCAATGAGAGGCAGGTCCAGCTCAGACCCCAGCCAAAGTCAGCACAACACCTCGATTTAGAACCAGGATTCCGTTTTAGGACCAGGTCCCTCAAGAACAGGCACGTGACAAAGCTCTGGAGCACACATATTCCCCCCAGAGGAAGCTGAAGCTCTCCCAAAGGAGCTGAAGAATGTTTGCAAAACAAAATATGATTCCAGGTCATGACCTGACGAGCAAGCCTTAAGGACACCACTTATCCCCCCGATCTGTCCATCCATCCACCCGCCTATCTGCATCTGTCTATCGGTCCATCCGTCTGCCTTACGTAAGCACCTGCTACAAAAGAATATCTAGCTCGTCCTAAGCAGAAAAGGTCTGGATATTTGATCCTTCCTCAAGTGAAGTTATTTTGTTTGCTTTTAAAGAAATCACCAAGATTTACTTTTCCACCTGTTAGAGTCCCGTTTCACTGAATCACTGAAGCCTCGATTTAGGATTTCAGTGATTAGTAGAGCTCTCCGTCTCTTCCTGCCCCAATATTCCAATTTCTCCCTAACCCCAACCGCGGTGAGCAGGAGTTAGAGCCCCTGTCCAAGGCACTGACGATAAAACGCTGAGGAAGGTGAGGCAGCCACAGCCTGGTGACTTGTTGCAAAGGGCCATGACGGCAATCTGGACAGAACGTTACGGCAGCAATGTGCAGGGCTGGCTGACCTTCCCACGGGTGGGAACACTCAGAAAATTAAAGGAGGGGGACTTCCCTGGCGGTCCAGGGGTTAAGACTTCGCCTTCTAATGCAGCGGGTGCGGGTTCGATCCCTGGTCGGGGAGCTAAGACCCCCACATGCCTCGGGGCCAAAAAACCGAAACAGAACAGCAGCAATGTTGTAACAAATTCAATAAAGACTTTAAAAATGGTCCACATCAAAAAAAAAAATCTTTAAAAAAATTAAAGGAGAGTAAGAGTTAGTTTGCCTGGAAAATGGCAGTCAGGCCGAGACACAGCACGAACAGGGGATGGAGGAATGCAAGGGCCGCTCCTTTCTGAGAGCTGCAAGGCTCAGTGTGGCCAGAACAAAGAGCTGGGTGGAGCAGGTGGGAATGGAGGCCAGCGAGAGAGCACTGCATCAGTTTGTGGGCAATAAATTAACTTGCATAGAGCAGCACGCAGAACACCTGCTTGTCAACTGACGTTCAGAATCACAGTTGCCGGTGGAAAGTAAACATATGGTTGGTTGAATGAAGGGGCCAGGGAGAGGCAAATACATCCAAGCAAAGGTTTTAGCGCTTTCCTGAGTTCTGTCGTCGTGTTTGCCAATCTGCTCTTGCCAGCCAGCTGAGACACTGACTCACTCACTACCTTCGACCCAAGGAGCCCAAATCAGCGCAAACCTTGGTTTAGTCTCTCACCTCTAAGACAGCGGTTTTCAAAGCGGGGGTTCCCGGAACAGCAGCATCAGTACTACCTGGGAACTTGTGAGAAACGCACAACCCAGACCCGCTGAATCAGAGACTTGCGGGTGGGACCCCTGGGGTTAACAGGGCCACTGGTTGGTGCTGTTACTCAAATTTGAGAACCGCTGGTCTAAGAGAAGCACAGATGGAGGTGGAGCCTGGATCAGTGGGCATTGGTGTGGCCTCATCACCACATCACACCCTGTCACGGGCTTGCCTTTGAAGCATCACATTCGAATGAGTGTAATACGGCTCTGACAGTAACTTTGAAACTACTCCCACTGGTTCCTCTCATTCCTGAGGGGCAGCACTACCTCTCTTCTCCTCTCCCTCTCTTGCCCCTGTCTCCCCTTCCTTCCCCTTTCCTCTCCCTGCTCCCCTCTCCTTTCTTTTCCCCCCTCTTTCTTTACATGTTTCTCCAGTAAGGAAAGCAATGGCGCCTCTCCTTTCTCTGCACTGTTTCTTTCCCCCTTTCTCCCCTCCATTTTTTCCCAAGGTCACCATAACCAAGCCATGTCCAGTCTTGCTTATGTTGCCAGCACACACCGCTTCCCTTTTTTTTCCTGGATGGCTTTGAGACCGTGGCTGGATCACCCACAGGCACGTTCCTTAATGGCTAACAGGTGGCCTTCTAGAAGGATGGCCATCACTCATTGCTAAGTTTGCCAGTGGAAAGTGAGGGGCTTTGGAAGCAGCACAGATGGGTTGTGAGGAACACAGGTGATGGCTGTGCACTGGACATTCTCCCCCTTCTCCCCCCTGGCTGAGAGCCACTCCATGTCCTATGTCCTCTGACCCTGCCAGGGCTTGCCTGGACGCCTTGTGGTCACTTTTTCCACGACCCCATCAGCTTAGAGACCTTCATTTAAAACTCTGATCTGCCACCTTGTTCTCTTTCCTATTGAGAAATATTCTTTAGGAGAAGGTAGAAGAGCTGTTGGGATTTGGTTTTCAGAGAAGGGTGCAGGTCACAGCTTTCAAATGATGTAAAGGCCACAGATGGCTGCTTCTGTCCATGAGGACAGATGGTTTGATGTCCCATCCCTGCCCCAGCTATCTGACGGAGCCCAGGAAAGGAGGGTCCCCCCCCAGTGTGGCTCCAGCCACCAGAGACCCAGATTCCAGATGGCCTGCAGTTTGCTAAGCATATCATCCATCCCATTCTGCTCTATAAACTTCAGTACAAGAAGAAAAATTCTAAATCAGTACAACAATATATATATTTCTAAAAGAAGCCCTCCCGTCTGGGAGCTGTAGGACACCCCCTTGCGCTCAAAGCATTTAGGGTCATCATTGTGGTTTAGTGCCTCTGTTCCTTTTCCTTTATGAATGCATGGTCAATGATCAACTGAAAACTGTTAAATAAATATTTTTCTATGTGGCTCTCGACCGTATGTAGCTGTGTGGCTTTCTATGCAGTCTGTCCTGAATCAGCTGATAGGGACGTCCCTGTGTCTGGGGTAGCCACAGAAGCCTGTAGCTATCTCTCAGCAGACAAGTGAAGCCGAACGCTTCTTCCCTAGTAACGCACAGCCCAGGTGTGGGTGGTGGTAACGGGGACTATGGTGCCCTCCAAGCCTGCGGGGGAAGCGACAGACCGTGTGATGACGGGGCCATCCTCTCCAGGGATCAACTCACGCCACCCCCGGTGATGGCCGTGCCACTTATAAACACTGCTTCATGGCTGAAAGAGAATTTAGCTCCCTGCAAATGGTAGAGAATTAAAACCCCAGAATGCAAGCACTGAAAAAAAAAAAAAAAAAAACCTCACAGATGAGTCTACCGGGGGGCCAGCAGAAGCCTCAGAGAAGCGGGAAGAGGTGCGCAAATTCACACAGCCCAGGAGTCCAAATATAGGGCCTCCCAGTCTTACGGTGTTTTGCACTGGTCACGAGCTCCCCCCCGAGCCCAGCGAAACCAAGCAGCTCTTGGATGAAGCGGGGCTCAGCCAAGCCCACGCAGCAGAGGCAACACGGGCACTTCAGGAGCGCGGAGAGGCGCCAACGTGCCTGTGGGTCCCGGTTCCTGCTTGAGGGCCCCTCTGTGTCGCGGGACCGGGACCCTGGGAGAACCAGCATTGGGTGCCTGTGACTGAGGCAGGCCAGGCCCGGGTGGGGCAAGCAGCCGTCCCATCTGTTCTTTCCGGTCTCCAGGCCCCCGCACATGCTGACCACTCTGCCTGAACCACATCTTCGTCCTCCACTATTCCTCCTCTGTCCCTTCCTCTCTCCTCCTCTCACGCCACTGCCGTGCTTGGTCCAGCTCTTATTCTACAAGTGTCCGCAAACTGTCATTGCCTCTAGGAAGCCTGCCTTGTCTCCACGAGGCTCTACCAGGTTCCCTTCTATGAGATCACCAGCACCTTTACCTCCTGCCCCTGTCATTATATCACTGTAGTGTAAACTAGACCATAAACTCCATGAGGTCAGGAGGTTCCATCTTCACTGTCATATCCTCAGCATGTCACAGACCATCTTTACATAGTAATTGCTCAATAAACAACTGCAGGAGGGAGGAGGGGTGTTGGAGGTCAGGTGAGGGGCTGGACATCCAGAGAGCATTTCACTTGCATTCACCTCATGTATATAGGATCCATTTGAAGCCAGCTTCCCCCTCCAGAGGGGTCAGTACACTGAGCCAGTGCCTAGATCATTACAAGCCCCATCCTGAGGAAAAGAGGAGGAGAGAGTGGGACTTGAAAGAAGGAATCACCTTTCATTCAAGCAAGGTCGGAACCCCCAGGTCCAAGAAGGAGGTCCAGACAGGGGTGCGGAGGTTTGGTTCTGACAGATGCCTTCAGACGCCAGCAGCCTTAGTCTCCCAGACCATGCACTACTATCCCGGCCCTGTATTCTCTGAGCTATAAACCCGTTTCTTCTCCTGTTTCTCTCCAAGATGGCCTCATGCGGTACAGAGTGTAGATAAGGATCAACGGGTGAAATAGGATATAGAAAAGACACATGTTGGAGGACATTCACTTGCCCCCAAATACTCGCTTCAGGGACCCCCTAAATCACGGTCCCCCATGAAGATGCTACAAGTCTTTATCAGAGAGCTGCAGCCCCCAAACCCAAAGCATAAGGGTTGGGGTCTGAACCAAAGGGCGAAACTCATAGAGAAATGAAGAGCAACTGGTAAAGGTGGTGGGAGACTATTTCTCTGTTATATACTATGTGGCCTCAGGAGAATGAGCTCCTGCAGTTATGACCCTAAATGCACCTGGGAACAGCTTGGTTGTAGAGGGAGAGGGTTTGGGGAGAGCAGAACACGAAGATGTTTAACTTCCCAGATTAACACCCCTCCCACTCTATGCCTATCATACATTTTCCAATGACATATATCCTAGCACCAGCACCTTTGTCTCCCCCTGACCTACGCAACTCTGCCCACCATGGGATGCTCAGACTTTACCTCTAAAGCTCAGGCTTCTTATATGCAAAAGCGAAGATTACAACAGCTGCTGGGATGATTAGATGAGATAATGGACATAAAGTGCTAAGTACAATACCTGGTACCAGATAAGGGCTTACTGTTAGTTGTGACTACCAGCACCTCTCTGATCGTCTCCCATCTCCACCGCCATGACCATGACCTCCACCTGCACCACCATTACCATCTCTGGCACCACGTATACCATCATCACCAGCTCCATGTCCCCTTCCACCACCATTATCACCACCACCATCCTCGCTGCCACCAAGATGGCTCCCAGAGGTCAGAAGGCTGACTAAAACCACGAGATGTCAGATACCTTCCAACCCTCAACTCACAGATAAGGCCCAGAAAAATTCTGTGACTTTACTAGGGTTTTCCTGCTAGTCAGTAGCAGACAGAGGACCAAGACTTAGATCTCCTCACTTCCAGGCCAAACTTCTTTCCACCACCTGGAAACGGGGCTCCCGCCACTCTGCCCTGAAGCCCTGACTCATTTATCCCCCCTTCAACACACACATACAGGTTTTGTGGGTTCAAGGGGCTAGAGAGGCAAGGAGTGGAGACTGTCATAAAGAAGGAAATCGATAGAAGGGAGTATTGTTAAGAAGGGAAAATTCCAAATTCCAGGAAGATGGGAACCCTGAATCCCTCCCCAACTTCCTGTCCTTTCACAATTCCTCTCCAGGAAGAATGACAAGGGGCAGGGAGGCTCCGTAACTGTCTGTTATCCGGTTACTTAGGCTAAGAAGGCCTCCACTCCAAATGACCCCATCCTCTCTTCCTTCCTCCATCCTCTACTCCACTCTCAGCACACATCCACACCCACACCCAGTGCCCATAGCACGTTTGCGCATGTCCCAGTATAGGTGCAGACGGAGCTGTGGTACTAGCCCGCTGGGATCTGGAGCCACACAGACCTGGGTTTGGATCTCAGCCCTGCTATTACCAGCTGTGTGCCCATGGACTTACATCTCTGTGACATGGATGAAAGAGCAGTATCTACTTCAAGGAATTATTGCGAGAAAAGTAAAGGAGATACGTGCATACAAAGCACAGAGCATAGCAATGCAATGGTCAGTGAATGGCCACTCATACTACTTACTATACAATTCAATCAGCTGCCCAGGGTGGAGGTAATACCAGCTAAAGTTAATGTAGTGCGTGCATTTCAGACCCTCTCCTATGCACTTAACGTACACTCACTTATTTAAACCGTACAAAAAGCCCCTACTGAATTTCACTGCTATTACACAGATAAGAGAGTTGAAGTACGAATAGGTTAAATGACCTGCCTAAACTCACACAGCTGTGAGGGCAAGGCCAGAACTTAGACCCAGGCGGCCTGGTCCAGAGTCCGTGCTGTTGAACACGCTGCCCCAGCAGCCTGCCCTCAGCTGGAGAGTCCCTCGGGAGGATCGAAGATCCAATGCTTTCTGAATCCCAAATTCAAATTAGGGTACTCCAATGCAAATTTCTTCTTTTTAGGTGTCATGGTAAAAAACTGTCAAGAAATAAAAACCCCCTCTAACACTCTATGACAAGGAAAGGTATCACCTTGAAAGGGCCTCTTTTCATGTAAAGTGAACACAATAAACTTTCCTGCTACTGTACCAGAAGCTTGATGGAATTCAAAGAAGCGAACTGCCTTTGAATAGGAGTCTGACTCCTGCAGAATGTCTGCTTTTGACTGGATTTATTTGATGGAGAGCAATAACCTCTACCCCATCCCCACTCCCATGCACAGGAAGAGTTCGGGGAAGGATACTTCCCTATGAAAATTCATTTAATTTCGGCACTGAAGACTATTCTCACCCATCGTAAGCTGCTCTTCCCCCTCCCCATAAATACCATCTAGAATTTAGCTTTAAAGTAAATTAGATAATGAGTTCAGCTCCCCTTTATCTGCTCATATCACGTAAGTTAGCAATGAAATTCCTGGAACAATCTATAACCAAATGTCAGAACAGGAGGCAAAAAAATGAATTCAGCTGACGGGAGAGACATCAAAAGAGGTTCACGAAAAATCCAGGCTTATATCTGTGTTTTATTTAAAGCTGAGGGTCTCAAATGAAATCCAAGAAGCTCTCAGAAGAGTTGAGGAGATGGTGTCAGGCTTCTAAGATAGGGTTTTGTATCAAGAATGATCGCGTGAGGATGCCTTCCTGTTAATGATTTGAAAATGAAATTACTGCAGTATGACCTGATAAGAATAAATCCCTCCTGGTGGGCTTTCTTTTCAGAGGGGCAAAAAGAACTTTGAGGAAATAGTCTTGCAGATTTGGGAACATTAAGGATCATCTCCCCTATCCAAGTGCAGCAGTAATTGTCAGCGATGTGCATTATTATTCATATTTAGTAAAGCCAGTCCTGTCCAACAATAACATCCTGCTTTAATTTTTAAAGCTCTTCTGCATCTGTTACCTCACTTGCTGTCTGTCTCCCCAACCTGATGACCAAATGGCAGTGTAATATGGGGAAGAACGAATCTGACTCCATACTGGATGTGTTTCTTTTACTTCAACCTTTGTATTCTATTGCTTTTGCTACAAGTTAAGAATGTTGCCTACAGCCTGAAATAGACAGGATGGCCCATCCTCAAGGCTCTGACCTTTAAAGGTATAACATTTTTCCATTCATATAAAGATAAAAAGTTGCAGGACAGAGAATAACATCTGTCTTGTTGGAAGTTTACAGAAACATCCTGACCTGACCTAGGCAGACAGCTGCAAGAACAAAGGATTCCCCCACCAAGAAGTTTGCAACAACGAGCCACATGCCTCCAACTTTTAGTATAAAAGAAGCCTGAATTCTAACTCAGGCAAGATGGTTCTTTGGGACACTAGTCCACCATCTTCTTGGTCTTTTGGCTTTCCAAATAAAGTCACTACTCCTTGCCCCGACAACTCGTCTCTCGATTCAGTGGCCTGTCATGTGGTGAGTAGTACGAGCTTGGACTCAGTGACAGCAGAGCACCTCTGGGCTCTGTCCTTGCTCTATACTCACCTCACTCCCCCTCTCTGGATACCACCTCCATGCCTCTGACTTGAAGTACCACACCTGGGGACACGCAGGTCCCAAATCAACGTTGCCAGCTTCAGTAGGCATCCACAGCCAGCCCCCAACTCAATGTCATGGCTTGGGTAGCTCATCTGCACCTATATTGGGACACGTCCAAACTGAAGTAATGACCAACCACCAGCTGAAACCTGCTCTCCCTCCTCTGCTCCCAATTTTAATAAACTCTACCGCCATTCACTGAGATTTTTCTAGCTGCAAACCTGCAAGTCATCCTGTTCTACTTCCCCATCACTCCCAAATCCAATCCGTCTCTAAGACTGTCACTTTTCCCTCCCCCATCTGTCCCCTTCTCGCCACCTCCACTGTAAGATCCCTAATGGGGCTACCCTTATCTCATGCCTGGACGAAGCAGAAGCTCACTGACTGGTTTTGTTCGAAATCACTCCGGCCCAAGCCACTCTCCAAACAAGCCAGGATCATCTCATTAAGTTGAAAAGTTCATGTCACCCCCTTGTTAAAACCTTTAAATGGCTTATTACTGAAACCTCAGAATAACTGAAACCTTAGAATAAAGTTCCAAATCTTTAACAAGTCCTACAGGATCTGCCCTAACTTATTCCTTCAGGCTTTCCTGTACCCTGTGGGCTGTGTCTGCTTCCAACACCTCACCCTTTCTCATTTCCTGGAGCCAGCCAACTCCCTCCTGCCTCAAGGGCTCTTATCCAGCCAGGCTCCCTTCTCCTCACCTTGCTTATTCTTATCCATTGTTCAGTTCTCTGCTGAAAGACCACTTCCTCCAAGAAGCCATCCAAGACCTCATGTCTGAGCCCCCTGTTATAAGCTCCCATCACCCCATGCTTCTCGGCCGCACGCTGTACGTTTGGACATATTTAACTTGGAACATGTGTCTTTCATGCCAGTCTTCTCAGCCATGGGAGCCCCATGGGGTTCAGGGCTGCGTCCGTCCTGTTCTACATCCGCAGTGCCTGGCACAGCATCTGGGACATGGCAGGTGCGCGATACACGTAGGAAGACCTGCCAATCTGATGCTCTAACCATATAGTGAGGTAGGTGGGATGGGTGCTGCTGGCCCTATTTTTACAGATCAAGAAGGTGACATGCATTACACTGAACCTATTTGGTTCAGGTTACAAAGAAAATGAGTGGAAGACAGAAAGCCTAAATCCTGGGATCTTCTAATCAAGGATGTTCACAAATTCAAGTACATCACCCCCATCACACATCTGCATGTCTGTAACCCAGAAATCCAATCCTACACCCTCTCCCAGAGTTTAGCCGAGAGGGAGGCAAGCATGGGATGTCCCAGAATGGGGTGAAGACTTTCACCCAACCTTCGTCTTGAGGGAACAGCGTAACTATGACCAACGTAGTCAAATCACAGAAGCGTGGGCTTTCAGACCTAGAAGGACCTCAGAGACGATAGATGATTGTGCTTATAAAATGAGGAGTTGTCTTAGGTTTCTGAGCCCCTTCCCAGTAACAAAACCCTGGTTATTTGACTTCCCTGTACTCCAGGATCCTCCTGAAAAAATTACGGGATATGGGACTTCCCTGGTGGCGCAGTGGTTGAGAGTCCGCCTGCCGATGCAGGGGACACGGGTTCGTGCCCCGGTCCGGGAGGATCCCACATGCCGCGGAGCGGCTGGGCCCGTGAGCCATGGCCGCTGAGCCTGCGCGTCCGGAGCCTGCGCTCCCCAAGGGGAAAAGCCAAAACCGGGCCCGCCCCCGCAACCAAAAAAAAAAAAAAAAAAAAAAAAAGTTTAATAAAGAAAAACTTATGGGATATGAATCACATTTTATAAGGATATTGTATAAATTAAATTAGACACTATACTTACACTGTTTAGTATTTCCAGGTTTACAAATTCAAGAGATTATAATTATTCCCTTATGTAAAGTCCTCAGTGATGCCTAAGCACCTTTCAGTCTTGCTCTCAGAGCATGGTCCATTGCATCCCCGAGAGCACGCTAAAAATCCAGACCCTCGTGCCCTACCCCAGAACCGCCAGTCAGAATCTGCATTTGAACAAGGTGCCCAGTTAATGTCTGAGCTACATTCCAGTGGCCTAACTTCTCAGCAGCACATCCGGGCCCTTCTCCACCTATCTGCTGTCCTCCACCATTCCCTTCCTGAGCCCCAGGCTTTTCCAGATGACTCACATTTCCGGGACCTACCAGATCTTTGCCCAAGAAGGATTCTAAGAAACTCCCGGAATTTACCTGCTCAAGTATTCTGTCCTCTGGGAAGGGCTCCCTGACCATTCAAAGAAAAGGAATCTTCCCGGACCTCGTCCTTGCTTCCGTGACAGCTGAACCACACCAATGTAACTATGAATTTCCACGTCTGGCTGAGAGAACGTGGAGAAGCAAAGCCCATGTCCCAGCCGTCAACTTGTACCGAGTATAGCACAGTAGGGCCAAAACTTGTTCACTGGATGTATGAAAAAGAAATGTAATTCCATCAAAACATGTACCAAAGTCCCATCCTGAATTTCCGACTAACCTGGAATCCTACTGCACTGATACATATAAATACATTACACACACACACACCCCACATATGTATCATTTTATTGCTTAGGATAATGGTACCTTAAAAATAATTTTGGACTTACAGGAGAAAAATCAGAAACCACCTTCCCAACCCCACCCCAGAAAGATGTGCAAAGAACAGAGCGGCTTCAGGTTGTTCTAGAACCAGGATACAGACAGGGCAGGAAGGCAGTGGGACAGCGCCATTTTCCCTGAGGCAGGCCACCTCCTGGCCTTGAATGGGTGAGAAACGGGACCCTTCCTCTCTCCTGCCAGAGCTCTGCCTGGTGTCACGCTAGAATTTGCAGGTCTCTCAGGTTTGAAGTGACAACAAATCTAGGAAAGGATGGAGAAAATTGCAGGAGACTGAAGAGCCTCTTCACGCAAATAGTCCCACCCAGGAAAGGCAGGCTGGGATGCAGAAGGTGGCCAAAGCCTCTGGGCATCAGCTCTGGAAACTCTGGAACTCCTCGAAGGATAAATGCTTCCCAGAACAAGCCTCTACTGGGGGCAGCCACTGGCAGGAGTAAGGTCCAGGTGGCAGGTGGGGAGAGGACAGGCTGCAAGATGCATCTAAGGCGGGGAAGAGAAACAAAGCACCAGAAGGATGGGAGGCATGCGGGATCAGCTCGGCCTGGTGCATCTTGGGACTGAGCACCGTCAGAAGCCCCAAGCACAACTCGAGAGCCACCTCAGGATGTGTCCGCCTAGCCCAGACCCGGCTTCACCAGGCGCCCTTCTTCACCTGATCGCAGATCATCACACTTGGCGTTGGAGCACCTTACAGATTTGTCCGACCCCCACCACACTGCAGATAAGGAAAGGCAGGTCCAGGGCCCACAGGCGACTCCTTCAAGGCCGTTTGCCTGGCCAGCTCCAGGGGAAGAGAAAGACCAAAGCCAGGCCCCTTTCTCCTTTCCCACGGCCAAGGCTCTTTATTTCAACTGACGTTTATGAGTGAAGCCCAGGTTTAGAAGGCAGCCCTGTGTAAGTGAGGGTGGTTTTAGGATCAGGACCCCAGGGCTGGGAACTGGCCTCTTCCACTGACTAGCAGTGTGACCCTAGCGAGCATGTTACGTCACGTTCGTGCTATCATTTTATTTGATAGCAAAATTGGGAAATTAATATCTTCCTTATGGGATGATTGTGTAACCAAGCAGGACCCTATGGGGTCTTCCTGGAACAGACCCCCCCCCCCAACAGCCTCTGCTGTAGCTCCTCTCTGAAGTACCCAGATAATAGTATCTCATGTGTATTTCCTGAGTTTTTCAGATGCTAAAAACCACCACCTAATGGAAGAAATTAACTACTTGATGATCATGAACAAGAAGCCCCCAGACCTTCTGGCGCCTAAGGATTGATCATGTTATCCGCCCCGTTACCTCACCGTCAGCCAATCAGAGAACTGATCACATTACCCTCCGACACCCCTCCCTCACCTTGCCTTTAAAAATGCTTTGCTGAAACCCCTCGGGGAGTTCAAGGTTTTTGAGTGGGAGCCACCCGTCCTGTTCTCCTTGCAGGGCCCTGCAATAAACCTTTCTCTGCTCTAAACTCCAACGTCTTGGTATTGTTTGGTCTCACTGTGCATTGGGGACGCTAACTTGCCTTCAGTAACAACTGGAATAGAAAATGAGACTGTATGTCAATACTTGGCATATTGATACTCAAATGTTATTTCCCTTTCTCTATGTTTCCTAGAATCCTGGGTTTGGGGGGAAAAACAAAGTAGTATCTCTGCCACCATCCTGCTTCAAGCATAGTACCCTGCATACCATCGCACTCAGGTTGCACTAACATTGTGGCAGGGTGTCCTACAATTCAGTGCAATTCTCACACTATTTACCTGAAGACAGCATCAGATCCCACAGGCTAAGGTCTCAATCCTACAAAACTACTCCCCTAACCCCACTTCAGATGCCAGTTGCAAGCCCAGGTTGCCTTCCGACCAACCAGCTATAGATGTGAGGTTGCAACAACCCCTCCCTTGGGTTTGATTAATTTGCTAAAAAGCAACTAAAAGAATTCAGAGAAACATTTTACTTACTAGATTACTCGTTTATCATAAAAAGATAGAACAGCCAGATGGAAACGATGCAGAGGACAAGGCATGGGGAGCGGACAGTGTGGAGCTTCCTTGCTCTCTCTGGGGCACCACTCTCTCCAAACCTCCATGCGTTCACCAACGTGGAAGCGCTCCAGACGCCTTCTTTTGATTTTTTATGGAGGCTTCCTTACATAGCTGTGACTGATTAAATTATTAGCCATTGATGACTGAACTCAGTCTCCAGTCGGCCTCCCTTCCCTCCCTGGAGATCTGGGGCAGGGCTGAAAGTTCTAGCCCTCTAATCACTGGTCGGTTCTTCAAGCAACTAGCCCCCCATCCAGAGGTCCCTCCAAAAGTCACCTCATTAACATAACAAAAGACACCTTGATTGCTCTCCTCACCAAGAAACTTTAAAGGTTTTAGAAGCCCTGTGCCAGGAATGGGAATGAAGACCACATATATATTTCTTATTATAAATCACAACATCACAGGTGGTAAAGTAGCTCTCAGTTTTGGTGCGCGCGTAGAGCTGTTAATCGTCAGTAAAAGCACCCTGAGAGTCCTTTGGGGAACCACTATCCCTGACAATCCCTGAGGTTCAGGTTGGGGGTTGACTCCACTCTACATCCCCAAAAGTAGATAGATGCTGAAGGAGTGGGCAATCAGAGTCACAGTGGCCGGTTCAGTGATGGACACGGGACCCAGTCAGGCCAACCAGACACAGTATTGGGACATTTGCTGGAACCACTTGGGAAAGAAATAATACTCTGTTGGTGTTGCCCAACCAAGAAAATAGAAATCTGCAAGCCTGTGACTATGACTGCCCCAGCATGGGAGAGCCTTCCCTGAAACTGATGTCAATGCAAAGGAAAGCAAAGCAAAGACATAGTAAGAGAGAGTAAAGGATTTCTGACACTGTTTGAGACTGGACCCTACCAGACCTGAAATAAGACCTACCCATGGACTTTTTCAATTATATGAACTAATTCCTTCCTTCCTTCGTTTCTCACTTTCTTTCTTTCTCTCCCTCTCTCTTTTCTTCTTAAACCAACTTGAATACAGTTTTCTCTTACTTCCAACCATAACAATGCCAATTATATAAATCTTTAATTTAATGTGACCTGTAGAGGCAATTTTTCATTCTCCTAAGGTAACATCACTCAGTCTCTCAGGTATAAACTGAATCCCTCCTGTAAATAAACATTTTGTCTTGCCCATCTGAAGTAAAAGAGAGTAAGAGGATTAGTGGCTGCTTTCTACCACTCATACCACTGGGACTTTATCTACTCGAAGCTTGATTTCTCTCTTTTCTCTCTATTGACTAAAGCAATCCAATCCTTTCCTTTCATAGGAAATCTATGCTTATTTACTTGTTTCCTGTTACAAAAAAAAACCCAGCTACCCTTTCTCTTCCTTTATGCAAGGTACTTTTGGATGTAGAATTTAGAGTTGGAAGGGATATCGAGTACATAATCCAGTGGAGCCTTATTATTTGGCCAATGAGAAAACAGAGGGTGAATGTGGAGCCCCATGCCATCAATGGCGGAGTCTCTGACTTCCAGTCAGTGCAATTTCAACAGCTATCGATGCTTTGCAATGACCTTGCACACAATCAAAGCTATTTGTGGGTGGATTAAAATATCGAGTACTTATCACATTGCCTTTCGAGAAAGCACCGCAGCCTTGGATTCTAGCCCCAGTGCTGCGCTCACCAGCTGTGTGACCTTGGGGATGTCATTTAACTTTTCAAAATCTGATTTTTCATTTATAGATTCAGAGGTTGTACTAAGAGGATCATAAAATGTCATAAGTTTAACGAACCTAAAGCAGATCATGGACCGAGAGAAAGCATCCCTGCAAAACAACAAGATAAAGACAGATGATCTGGTCGGGGAAAAAAATGAGCAAACGACTTGAGCAGGAACTTCACAAAAGAGACCACCCAAATGGCCAACAAACAAATTCAAAGATGTTCCACATCATGAGTCTTCAGGGAAATGCAAATTAAAAGCAGTTAGATATAACCACATATTGAACAGAATGGCTAAAATAAAAATACACGGGGTGGGGAAAAACATGTGTAGGCAAGGATATGGAGCAACTGGAATGCTCAAACACTGCTGGTGGGACGTCAGCTGGCACAACTCCTTCGGAAGACCATTCGGCGGTCTCCACTAAAGCTGCACATCTGTGTGCCCGATGACCCAGCAGATCCACTCCCAGGTATATGCCGAGAGAAACGCATAAGATACATCCACCTAAAGACACGGATGAGAACGTTCACAGCAACCTTTCTAGAAGGGTCCCAAACTGGAAACTACGCAAAAGCTCATCAGTGGTAGAGAGGGTAGATAAATGGGATATCTGCACGATGGGACAATATACACTGCATAGAGCAGTGGGAATTGGCAGAATAAGCCACACCCTGCAATATGGTTGCATCTCACAAACATAACGCTGAGCGAAGAAGGCAGACACAAGTGATTACGTGTTATATGATTCTGTGTATACAAAGCAAAAAAACAGGAAAGCAAACGCATGGTGTTAGAAGTCAGGATAATGGCTGCCCTTGGGGGTAAGTACAGGGGGGCACAGGGGAGGTGGGGAGGTACTGGTGATGCTCTATTTCTTAATCTAGTTATGTGAATGTGTTCAAGCTGTAAACGTATAATATGTGTACTTTTCAGTATGCATGTTAGACTTCAACAAAAAGTTCAAAATTTTTTTTTTTTTTTTGCGGTACGCGGGCCTCTCACTGTTGTGGCCTCTCCCGTTGCGGAGCACAGGCTCCGGACGCGCGGGCTCAGCGGCCATGGCTCGCGGGCCCAGCCGCTCCACGGCACGTGGGATCTTCCCGGACCGGGGCACGAACCCGCGTCCCCTGCATCGGCAGGCGGACGCTCAACCACTGCGCCACCAGGGAAGCCCCTCAGAAATACTTTTTAAAAGTATTCCAGCATGGACAGTAAATGTCATTCCCTGTTATGGGCTGAATTGTTCCCCTCACAAATTCATATACTGAAGCCCTACCCCAGTACCTTAGAATGTGACTGTATGTATTTGTAGATAAAGTCTTTAAAATGAAATTAATTAAGTTAAAGTGGGGTGATTAAAGTGGGCCCTAATCCAATGACCAGGTATCCTTATAAGAGGGAATTAGGGTACAAACAACACAGATAGAGGGATGACCATGTGAGGACACAGTGAGAAGGTGGCCGTCTGCAAGCCAGGAAGAGAGGCCTCAGAAGAAACCAACCCTGCTGGCTTCTTGATCTTGGACTTCTGGCCCCCAGAACCATGAGAAAATAAATTTTTGTTGTTTAAGTCACACAGTTGGTGGTATTTTGCTATGGCAGCCCTAGGAAACTAACTCAGCCACCCTAGATATTCTTGGCTTCGTCTTATGCTGGGCATTGAGATACAAATGAAGCGCTTTCCTGGGAGGTAGAAGAGGCTTGGGCTGCCATGGGAGGAGGAGAGGAAGAGGGTAAGGAGGGTGGGGAGAGTAGTCCTCTACCCCAGCATCACCTGCCAGGCTGCTTCTGGCTTTTCCACCATTCCAGAGCCTTCCCCAGCTAAAGAAAAAAGGAACAAGCCTCCTTCCTAAGGCAACTGTGCTGGTTTCCCATCTCAAAGCAATCAGAACACTCAGAGCTCTAGGATTTTTGCTTGAATAATCACAGAAGGTTTTAGAGCTGGAAGAGCCAACGGACATCGTCTCATCCAACCTTCTCATTTTATAAATGAGGAAAGAAAGATCTAGAGAAGTTACGAAGCTCGTTCAAAGTCACACAGCAAGTGAGTGGCAAAGCCATGACTAAATCTGCACCCGCACCCCTATATCCAGACCAGGGCTTGTGCATGGAATCCTTATTGCCTTCCTCTGCCTTCCTTTGGAGGGCAGGTTGAGGAGGAGGTGCAGAGAGCATAGTTCAGCATCCTTTAGAAGCTTGTACTTTATCCCTGCCTTTTGAAGCAGCACCTACACCACTTCATTGTCACTCATGATCTACCCCCAACTCTCCCTTCTCCCATCATCTCTTCTTTACTCGCCGCCCTTCAGGATCTCCTGGAAGTGTCTGGAATTGAGAGTCCAGGGTGCTGGGCTCTTCCACCTGTGTGGCTTCAGGCAAGTCACTAAAACTCTGTGCTGAGGCTTTCTCGTCTGCCCAACAGGCACCGGCTCCCTCTGGATGGCTGGGCAAGGCTCCCCGAGGACCGTCCCTGAGACAGGCTGGGACCTGGGACCCTTTGCTGCAGTGCCTGCACCAGGACAAACGTCTCCCCCAGCAGCTAAATACAAACTAAATGGGACTAAACGTAACTGTGTGCATGTACGGTTGGGGCAAATTATGGACAACAAGATACAAAAAGACCAAAAAAAGCCCAACTGCCACTTCTGAAGAGCCAGGAGCAAAACCCGGGTGTTGGGTACTGCGCATGCCCCCTGCACTCAACACCACAGAGGGGTGGGCAGACCACCTAAGCCCCCCCACTCTGGCCTGACCCCCGGACACACCCCTACGCTCACCCTATATAAGGATCCAGCTTGCCCCCCCTTCAGGAAGCGAGCAAGGGGACCTGTTACTTGTTCTCACTCCCCCCTGCTGCAGCAGGGGCCCCCGTAAAGCCTGGCCTGACTTTCTTGTCTGGCCTCTAGTCAATTTCTATGGATTGGGAAAAGCCAAGAACGCTGGTCGGTATCGTGCCCAGGCCAGAAGTCCTCCCCGCTGCCCTCCTGGAGAACCGAGGGGCCAGAGAGCTCGTGCAGACTTGGGTGGAGCTGCAGCCGCCTCTATGCATCTTCCTTCCACCTCCAGCCTGACCTCCATGATGGGACCTCTAACACAGGCCCCCAGCACCCCACGGGAGGGCTGGAAACAGACAAGTCGCCTTCTTATTTAGGATGAGGGAGCCAAAAGGTTATGACTTGTCCAAGGCCCAGTTTGGAGCTTTACGAATTCAGTCCTCACAGTAACCTTGGAATCTGGGTATCATTCCGTCCACACAATAAACAGAAAACATCGACACGTCCGAAGATGCGAGCTAGACGGACCGGGCCAGGGTTTGATCCTGGGTCTCTCTGCCTCCACCATACTCGCCCTTCTGCTGCACCCCAACTGCCCCGATCTGTACCTCAAAATGGCAGCTTGGCAAATATTAGAGTAGATGGGTCACGTGCCCAGGACGGCAGGCGATAAGAGACCTCTCGGGCACTGACTGTCTCACAAGCGAGCTGGCAGTGGTGATGGCGAAACAGCCTCCTTTGAATGACTCAATTAGAAAACAAAATAAAGCAGAGCTTATCACAAGTCACAGTGTGTGGCTGACCATCTCCGTCCGGTCTGCTCACACCTTAGGTACCGACAGCTCTGGACACCGGCGCAGGGAGCTGTAAGCTCCAAGTCACAGACATCTACAGCCATGCCAATGACACCCTTCTTTCCCTGTCAACCTGCTTTTTGAAAGACCCTTCAGGCACGAGCTAAGGGAATTCACCCGAGCTCAGGGACCAGCTCTCAGCCGGCCAACTCCGAACACGAGGCAGTAACTTGGAAAGCTTCCAGAGACAGCTCAGAGAGGGGCTCTGGGGGCCGGGCTCAGGCCAGGTGAGAGCTGTGGCCAAAGGAAAACCACTGAAGCAGAAGAGATGCATAGTAGGCCTTTCTAGGTTTCCCTGGAGAGTGGACATATCAAAAATGCAAAAGCTGTGGTTTGATGAGTTAAATAGGACCCATTGGTGACAGAGAAAGAAAGAAAGAAAGAAAGAAAAGGGCTGAGGGGAAGTGTCTGGGTGTGGGCAAGTGAGGCAAACTTATTCCCAAGAGACACTGGAGGGTGGGCAGGGAAGATTCCAGGCAGAAGCAGACACCAACCACCTTCCGCGTCTGGTGCAGAGGAACGGATCCCATCCAGCAGGAAAGCGAGGGGCTCTGAGCTACACGGTCCCCCGCAAGAGGTGAGGTGTGGGCACTGCAGGGCGGTGTCTGCAGCAGGCCTGGAGACAGTGTGGCCTCTGAGCTTCACCATCCCAGGAAATACAACGAACTGAGGGGGGAGAAGGGGGAGTGGGGACGGTGGGAGGCCACACCCCTCCCCAGAATGTCCCTTGCATGACTGTGTCATCAACCAAAAGGCATTGGGAAACCCTCCAACCCAAAAGGCCTACTCACCTGAGGCCCTACTGCCAACATCACAGGACCAGCTGTGTAGGGAGCTGGGGCCTCCGGGCTCAGGAGGGAACAGGTGATCTCGGGGGAGGGGTTCCTGCACAGGACAGCAGGCCACTTACTCCCCAGCACCTGGGGAACTCTAGAGAAATCTCCAGCTGGACAACTGGCCCCCGGGCACCAAGCGCTCAAGGGTTTCTAAGGACCAGAAAGAGGCAGTGCCCTGGCCAAAAGGCCCGATATCCTCTCTAAGCAGAACTGTACATACACGGTAGAGTCCAGAGCGAGCAGAACTGGTCCTTGCCCTAAAGGGATACGTGAACTCAACTAGACAGCAGGACACAGTCAGCCGATGGCAGGGCTGAAGGGCCATCGCATCTGAACAAGGGCTGAAACGACAAGGCGCGATTCAGCCACTTGTCAGAACACAGCGGGGCCAGGCACTGCCTGCCCCGGTTCCTGTGCCGCCCGGGGCCACGGGGCTCTGGCCCGCTAGAGGCCAAGGATGCAGAGGAGGACGTCTTACGGACAGAGAGTGGCGGGATCACAGGGCAGGGGTTCCAAGGGGACTGCAGGGCGACAAGGCAGCCATAGACTGTGTCCACAGAGGGGAGCGGAGTGTGCCCCGCCCCCCCCCCCCGGGAAGGCATCAGCCACGCAAGGGGGTCTTAAGAGCCCCTGGTCTCACTTGGGCAAGGGCTGGGGTCTGAAGGCTGTTGGGTGTTCAGGTGACTGGGCATCTGGGACACCTACAGTGACAGAGCTCTGGGGCCCACCCGGAGCTCTTCTCCCTGTGGTCTGTGCCTCCTCCGCCCTGCTTCCTTGACCTCTCTGTGCTTCATCTGTAAAATGGGGCTCACGCTGCCGCCACAGGGTTCGGCCCTTGGGCGCTGGAGGCAAGGAGGTTAGTTCCCCCTTCCCCGCTGGGACAGAGCTCAGAGGTGCGGAGGCCTGGAGACCTGCTCCAACTCACTGCGACCAAGCACATAAGCAGCCTGCTGCAGAGACACGCCCGCGCTTGCCCAATCTTTCACTGGCTTCCTCGGCCGTCCTGCCCAGTGCCTGAAACTGCTGTCACCGCGGCTGGCCGCTGAGGACACACGTGTCCCGATCCTGTTGCGAGGAGGTGCTGAGCCCCGTGTAGGAGATGGTCTGTGCGTGCCCCGCGGTGACTTGTTGTCTGGCTGAGCTGGCCTCAAGTTCATAACAAAGTCTGCTGGGCTGCAGAACCCACGTCAGAAACCCAGCACCCCGGGAAAGTACACGGCGGGGTGCAGCAGCCAGCCTATCACAGCAGAGACGCAGGTGGGACCACGCCCCAGGGGAACCTGGAGAGTGCAGCCGCCTACACGGGGCGCTCCAGCCAGTGGGCGGCTGCTGTCCCCCTGCGGGATGCCCCTCTGGTTGCAACACCTGCAGGCTCCCGGGGAGCTCCGCGGGCGCTCTTAGCTGACTCTACCCCGAACCAAAGAGGCACGCGGGGCAGGGCCCCCTTAACGCCCACATACCGGTCCAGGGGCTGTTGGCGCCCTTGACCTCCCTCCCACCTTCTAAAGTTCCAGGGGACCTCAGCGGCGTGGGCAGACAGCCTGGCGTTAAGTGAAGCCGGCTATTAAAGGCACTGCCAGGCCGGGAGAGGGTGATCCTAAAGACAGAGGGGAGATAAAGACAGGGGAGGATGCAGTGGGGTGGTAGATGATCATCAAACCCAGACAGACCCAGAGTCTGTGCCCCCGAAGCCCACAGCGGGCCCAGTATGCTTCTCAGGTAGGGAGGGTGCTCTGTGCGCCTCTGCCTTGGGGATGGTGCGTCCCCCTCCCAAGTTTCCCACCCGGGCCAGCCCCCATCCTCCAGCGGCAGCCTTCATATCCCTGGGTTCCTTAGCACCCACCAAGAACCGCCTGTGTACTCAACACTTCTTTCCTCTTCGTCCCCATTTAGCCATAATAGAAGCTGTGTTCTCAATCTATTGTCACATTTATGATCCAGAAAGCCCTCATTTCCTGCAATAATCTTAAGTGACAATTCAAGGCTTAAATGTACTTTAATGTTTTGTAATGCTTCGAAAGCAACATCTCGAAATTATAATACAGCCTCTGAAATTACTAGTCTGCGTGAAAAGAGGGAATGAACAACTTGAAAACGAAATGAGAATCCAGCAAATTGATCTAAGGCTGAAATGATGAGGTTTAGTAAGTTTCAGCGATGTGAGTGGGAGAATGCCAGGGTGACCGCTGTCAGGTGCCAGATGGCCTGGCTAGGGGAACAAACATCTAACTTAAGGAATGCCTTCTTTTCTCACTTTCCTGATCAATCAAGGAGGAGAGAGCCAGAATCTTCTCACCTGGATTTTTCCAGGGTGGGAAAAGGAAGGGCATATTTAAAGGGAACCAACCACCACCCCTGACCAAGGAAGAGAGTTTGAGAGAAGAAACACAGTAGGTAGTAGAGGGGGCGTGGGGCAGCATCAAACCAGAGAGAGCCTACTGCCGGCTTCCAAAGGTGGTTCTCTGTTAATTCCAACCATTTTTGTCAATGCTCACTCAGTGCCATTGTCTGATTTATTCCCAACGTTACTTCTAAGAACAGATGAGGACCCCGAGGCTCAGAGAGGTTAAGGGACTTGGGCACGTACACAGAGAAAGCTGTGTGGCCTGGGTTTGAACTCAGGTTGAAGTTCAAAGCTTATACTCATACTTTACAGTAAAGAGAACCTGAACTTTTAGAAAGGATTTAAAAAGCTTTCATTAAAAGTAATAATAATAACTCAATGAACAAATGAAAAGATAAACTGGGGTAAATATTTCCTGTACATATAACAAACAAACACTG
This sequence comes from Monodon monoceros, assembly GCF_005190385.1. Lineage (NCBI taxonomy): Eukaryota > Metazoa > Chordata > Mammalia > Artiodactyla > Monodontidae > Monodon > Monodon monoceros. The sequence continues at coordinate 96,908,926 of NW_021703772.1, forward strand.
AATATAAAATTACCCAATATAAAAAGAGGTCTTAGAAATCAACAGAAAGGAACTTCCCTGGTGGCGCAGTGGTTGAGAATCCGGCCGCCAATGCAGGGGGCACAGGTTCAATCCCTGGTCCAGGAGGATCCCCCATGCCATGGAGCAACTGAGCCCATGCACCGCAACTACTGAGCCCGTGCGCCACAACTACTGAGGCCTGCGCGCCTAGAGCCCGTGCACAAGAGAAGCCACCACAATGAGAAGCCCCCGCTCACCGCAACTAGAGAAAAGCCCGCACGCAGCAATGAGGACCCCACGCAACTCAGTAAATAAATAAAAGAAACCAACAGAAAAAGATTAGCGGTCCAAAAGAAAGGTAGATAAAGGACGGCAATAGGCAAAATTAATGGCAATAAGTATACCAAAAAATAATTAACTTTACCAACATATGAAAAAAATGTAAATCAGAACCACAATTAGATCTCATTTTTGCCCTTCACAACGGTTTGAAAGATTGGTATATACAATATTGGTAAGGTTCCAGTATGGAAACGGGGTGGAGGCATTCCTGTTCACTGTTCAAAGGGAAAATCTGCTCAACTCCCTTGGAGGCAACTGGGTAATATCCTCCAAAATCCAAACGCACATATGATTTTCCCCAGGAACTCCATCTCTAGGGCTCTAAGCCATAAAAAATACTTAGTCAAACGTGCAAATATTTTAGTACAAGAAATTCTGCTGCCAGAAAAAATTCTTACAACCCAAATATCCAGCAACAGAAGATACTTGATAATTACGGTACATCCACCCATAGCTGTTAAACAAATGAGACAACTCTGTATGCACTGAAATGGACCCAAGATTACACTGCACTGTTAAGTAGAAAAAAAAGGAAACCACAAACATATGCATAGCTTGTGCTACTGGAAAAAAAAAAAAATCAAAGAAGTGTGTCCATGGATGGATGTGTTTCTGTGCATTTGTGTTCGTATAGAGAAACCTCTGGAAGAAGAGGCATCAGGTTCCACAGTGGACACCACGGGGCAACAGAACTGGGAGAGGAGAAGGGAGCTTCAGTTTCCACTTTATATATTCCTATGTGCTTTGATTCTTTAAAAACAACTTTATGGGGAAAAACAGAATATTCTCTGGGAAGGTAGTAAAAGAAATCCTAGAATGATGCACGGTAGCATTGGAACGCTGCAGAAAAGCAGTGAAGAAGCCCAGTGTCTGCCCTCAAGGAGCTCGTATGGGATCAGAGATTGACTTGCATTCAGAGACCGACAACCCTACAACAGGAGATCCTACAAAACTGGAAGAATGAAGACCCATGGCCAGAGAGAACTATTGCATTCTGCAGAAGGCCGGGGGAAAGTGAAAAGCTGAAGAGGGTTTCTTAGAGAGGCGACACTCCCAATGGGCCTTGGGGAAGAAGTAGGATTTTGCTGGTTGAAAAGGAGGAAAAGGAAATCCAGGAGGGAAGGACGGGAACAGGCGCTGAGAGACTGCAGAGTGACATTTCGTTGAGCGAAAGCACAGGGACACCACAAATATCAGAGCGCTTAGACAGGCTCCATTACAGGGCAAGGATGCTGCCAGGTAGAGGGGAGGTGTAGACCAGGGTGCCTGGCATAGGGAAGGCTACCCCTTGCCAAAGGAACCTGTGGAGGCTCGGCCTGGTCCAGCCCCATCCCCTCTGGCCCACACTAAAGTCCACCATGAACAGGTTGAAGTGGACGGTGGAGCTTCTTCAACCCTCCCGTTGGCCTTACCTCCAGAATCTCCTCTCTACACTCTTTTCTTGGGTCCCTGGGTGCTCTCTCCCCTCGCCTCCCCCAAAACTCAAATCCCTGCCACTGAAAACCTCAAAGGCTTCACCCTGTGTGGTGACAGATGCCCTCTCGGATGTCAGGGCAGCTCGATGAGTACAGAATGCTGGGGAGTAGGGCAGATCTGGACCAAATCCTGGCTCTGCCCCCTTCCAGCTGGGCAAAGAACCACCTCTTCTAGCCCATTTTCTCATCTGCAAACTGGAATAACACCAACAATCTCACAGGGTTATTGGGAGAATGATAAATAAAAACTGAGAGCAGACCTAGCTCAGAACCAAACATATACCAAACTCTCAACAAATAGTGGCTCTTACCTGGCTAGAAAGAGGGGAGGGGCAGACATGGACTGACAAAACCACGGTTCAGTAGAAAGATCACAGGAAAAGTTTTGGAGGTGAAGGGGGCTTTCTGAATTTCTATGAATCTCACCATGATGATTTAATCCATGTTGAAGGATCACCTGCTTAAAACATTTGGGTCAAAACCAAGGCTGGGACTGGGATGGAGACAAGGGAGGTGCCTAGGGCACAAAATTTAAGGAGGCACTGGCTCTTGGGGCGGGGCAAGTGCAGAGTCAGCACCTGAGAGTGAGCGCCTCCTTAAATTTTCCATCCTAGCTGCCTCACTTGCCTTACCCTAGTCCTGGCCCATGTCAAAACAGTGGCTTAGAAATGAACCTCTAAGAAGCAAGATTTGAATTAAATAGAGATATTGCTACAGGGAGAAGCAAGCAACTGATCCCCCGGGCTGGGCAGATGTGTTTATTTGGAGTGAGAGGGGAGGGGGGAAGTGCAGTTACAATGAGTGACTTACCAGGCCTGGAGCAAGAGCTGGCGTCTACAAGGGCCTGATCTCACCGGTTAATTGGCCCTGCCCGCCTCCCTGCAATTCTCTAGTCAGCTAGCATTAACACACCTCAGGCCCACTCTTCAATAGAGCAGACTCTGTCAGGAACTGCCCTGCTGCCTGGCCCATCTCAGTGCGACGGACCATCCTTTGCAGATGGGAGGGAAATGTGTAATGATGCCTTCCAGAAAGGCATGAAAGTTGAAGATAACACCAAAGAAGGGGCAGGCCTCCAGGTGAGGCTGGAGGAAGGAGAGTCACCTGCTTGTTGGAGATGAGGTATTCTGGGGAACTGCCGAGCAGAATTTCATTCTGCATTCAGTGCACGTCTCTGGGTTGTGAGATCATGGCTGAGTTATCACAGCTCCTGATGACAAATCATGAAAAACACGTCTTTCCCAATCTCTTTCCAGGTTCCTACAGATGCGATTAAATCCATGATTTGAGAACTTAAGAAGGCACCTCTCAGGTTTTGAAACAGCAAAGCAACAGGACTGGGGTGGGTAGAGGGGAAAATGAGGAGAGCCGGGAAGGGAAGCGATGCATGGGTTCAGGGAGAGGTCCCAAGATAAAGAGCAGGCTTTAATTCTAGGGGGGAAAGAACACCAAAGAAGATTTTTTTTTAAATTAAGATAAGCAGTCTTGATTCTTGGTGCAAGAAAATTATCTATCCTGGGTTTTCTGGAGCTCTTGGAGCTTAAAATGATGATTTAAGACAGCCACCCTGGACAGTGCAACTTTGGATGGGTGAAGAGAGATCAAGAAGAATTGAGAGGGCTTCCCTGGTGGCGCAGTGGTTGAGAGTCTGCCTGCCGATGCAGGGGACACGGGTTCGTGCCCCGGTCCGGGAGGATCCCACATGTCGCGGAGCGGCTAGGCCCGTGAGCCATGGTCGCTGAGCCTGCACGTCTGGAGCCTGTGCTCCGCAACGGGAGAGGTCACAACAGTGAGAGGCCCGCGTACCGGAGGAAAAAAAAAAAAAAAGAATTGAGAGCCAAGAGATGCTTCTGGACAAAGGGAAATTCACACTGAACTATGGCATCAGTTTTGGCTTTCAGCTTCTAATTCTGCAGTATGGGTACCATAAGTTGCTGCTCATGTCATTCTGTATGGACCTGTTTCATATAGCAAGAACACTCACCCACCAGTTCATTTATTTATTCACTAATTCACTCTCTCTAATTCACCTTTGTTAGGTGTCTATTAAGAGGCAGGCACTGTGTGAAACACTGGGGATATAAGCATAAAAGATGTTTACCCTTGAGGACATCACGTGCTAGTGGCAAAGACAAGTAACTCAGCGACTTCAATGGACCCTGATACTGATGAGGGCGATGCTTCAGTGTCGAGATGAGAATGTGGAGGAGGAAGACAAGGATTAGAATAAGGACAAGCATGACGATAGGCTAACATTTATGCAGTGCTCATGGTACACCATGCCCTGTGCTAAGTGGCGGTGATACAGTAATGAAGGTGGGAGAGTTTCTGCCTTTGAAGTCCAACAGAGGAGACAAACTCATAAATAAGCAATTTCAGCTTATGCCCTCAGGGCTGTTCTTAATTACCTCAGATGACAGACAATTCCCACTCCCCACACCCGGTCTCAGAGGGATCAATGAAATCTTCCTGAAGGAGGAGTTTAAGCTGAAGTATGAAATGGGCATGAGACTTACCTAAGCAAAATGAAGGTAGGTAAGATTTTCTGGGTGGATACAGCAGCACACAGAAAATCTCACACAATAGGGGAGTTAAAAAAAAAAGTTTTACAGACACGTTTGTTATCTATTTGGAGTGTGACAGCTGGAGCAGGTAGCAAGTGCAACAAGACAAGAAAAATAAACAAAATGATTGAAGAAGAAATGAAACTCTTGTTCACAGACTACATAACTATATACAGAAAATCCAAAAGCATCTACAGAGAAACTACTCAAATTAGTAAATGAATTTTGCAAAGTCCCTGGACATAAAGTCAATTTTTAAATGGATAATTTGCAATAGCATTTACAAAAATCAATACTTAGGGAATAAATCTAAAAACAATCAGCAAGACCTCTACACTAAAAAATATAAAACATTAATGAGAGAAATTAAAGAAAGCCTAAATAAATTCAATGCTATAAAGATATAAATTCCCTCCAAATTAATTTAAAATCAATCAAAATCCCAGCAGATATTTTGTAGACATTTACGAGCTGATTCTAAAATTTATATAGAAATGCAAAGGGCTAAGATTAGCCAACGTAATCCTGAAGAGATTGAAGAGAAGTAAAGACTTATACTACAAGCTATCATGACCTATTACAACACTTAAGACCATGTGATAGTAGCACAAGGATAGATAAACTCACCAACAAAACAGAACAGAGGATCCAGATACACACATATATGGTCACCTGATTTATAACAAAGTGACTCTTCGGGGAAGCAGGTAAAGAATGGACTTTTCAATACATGGTCGACTGGATCTCCAAACGGCAAAAATAAATCTTGTGCCTAACCTGAAACCATACACGAAAATCAATTCCAGAAGAATTACAGATCAAAGTGTGAAAGACAGCGTTTAGAGTAAGCAATGATTTCCTTGTAGGAACTAATTAGAACAGAATCTGATAAAAACCACAGGGTCAGGAAATTAAAAATGCATCTCTCATGTCAGCAAAGAACAAACCAACCAAGACTGGTGGGGGGATCAAAGGAGCTGGAACTTGAAGGAAAGAGATGCCTGGGTTCACGGGAAGTTCCTAAGATGGAGAGCAAACTGTAATTTGACTCTAGGAAGGAAGGAATGCTAGAAGGTGAAGAGGAGGTTTGGGTCTTGCTTCTTGGAGCTTGGCCATGGTGATTTAGGAAAGTCAATACAGGGCACTGCAACACTGGGTGGATGGAGAGAGACACTAGAGCAACCATGAGCAGAATGAGCTTCTGGGCAAAGGGAGATGAAACTCAGTGTGCCTTCAGGCTGGTAATTATGCCATGTAAGTATGTATGTAGATGAGAAGCTCAGTTTGGGTCACGGGACATCAGTTGATTCAGCATGATAAATGTGGTGCCTCAAATTAAACACTTCACTAATTGCCCCTGAGGAAAAGAAATATACTTGCTACTTGTAGATGCCCAAGGAAGGACATTACTTAGAACAAATGCAAGTTCAACTTCAATAATTGATACTATATAACTCAGGTCCCACGTGCTGAGGCCACAAGGAGCCTGCGTGTTCTGATGGCAGAATGGCTTTATTAGATAAAAGCCTTTCTCGGAGGAGGGGTGCTTTGAGGGCCATGTCTTGAAGGAAGCGCCTGTTTTTACAAATCAGTACACTAGGTCTTCAAGCAGCTTTCAGGGCAATTTCATCAAGGGAAATTGGTCATAACAACCAAGAGGTGGATGGAGACGCTTAACTGAGCCAAGCTGAGATATGTAAATGGCTTAGTCTCTCCCCAGTGTTCTGAGGCTTACTGATTTCTCACCTAAACTTGCACTTGCTTGGTCACTTAATTTAAAAACTCAATCAAGTGACAGACTGTTTTCAGAAGATAGCAATGGGAAAGAGTGCTTTACCTGAGTTACTCTCAACTTGCCAACTTGGCCAACCATCTCCACCCCTCGACATGGTTGGGAATCTTTGACAGCCAAGTAAAGAGGCCTTAATAAATCTAGAAGCCAGTCTTTCTGCCGCTCTTTTCTTGCAAGAAAGGAAAAATCATGGGATGAAGCCACTGGCGGAGCAAGCTGGAAGTGACAGATTTTCCTGCACCACGTCCTCCTGAAATGAATGAAGGGTACTTTGCCCAGATTCGGAACGTAGGAAGTTGGGTGCTTCGAGATCCCGCAGACTGTGCTATGGTGAAGTAACTAGTGTGGCACAGACTGGCTAACTGGCCCAGAAGGAACTACATTTCTCAGCTTCCCTGGAGATCCGGCATGGCCATGTGATCTGGCAGCAATAGAAGGAAGGCAGAAGTGACTGCATGCCCTCCAGTACTGGCCCTGGAAGTTGCCCACACCTATTACTCCACACCCTTCCCCCTTCTGCCATCCTGATTCAGATGAACTCAGCAACCTTGGGAGCCATGCACTGACTATAGACTAAGGCAGAGCCCCGAGGGAGAAAGATTCTGGATTTGTGAGTCATCGCTTGGGGATGTCTCCTGACCATCAGGAACTTTGGATGTTTTCACGAGTGAGACATAAACTTCTATCAAGCCATCATACATGATACATTTTGGAGTTGTCTGTTTTAGCAGTTAACGTTATCTTAATTGATCCAGAATGTTCCTGCATGATGGCTATGTCTAGAACACTTGGGTGATTCGATAGCTTTGATGTTGAAGCCAAGTCCATTCTGGACCAGTTAGCACTGAACAAAAGAAAAGAACAAACCACAAGGGGCAGATAAGCATTTAGTCTCTGTGTGGACCTGACAGAGGGTCTGTGACCAAAGGGGTGAAGCATTCCCATGTATTCAACAGTCCAGTGAGAATGGGGGAGACAGGTAGCCAGACCGTTACTACGAATGCAGGGAGTTGTAACGGAATCGCTAACAGAGTCTCGCAAAATCAGGAGACAATTTCCTGGCAAGGGATGTTTAAACCAAGTCTTTAAGAGTGAACAGACAGGTACCAGGTAGAGACGAGGGTAGAGTAGAAGAAAGGAGGGTACAGCATTGTAGAACAAGGAAGCAGGGCTTGCGCTAAATTACAAAGCTGGAACGTCAATCTGGCTTGTGTAGCCAGAGATGACTCTGGACAGGGACTCCAGAACAAGGACACAAAGGAAGTGTCTCCAAGACCAGGCTGAAAGGTATGGCCCTCCTCCTGTCAGGGTGGTAGGACAGGAGGATTGGGACCCAACACACTTGTCTTGAGTGTGTCAGTAGCAGACCAAGAACAGAGGGTACGCTGGCAGAGAGTGGTGGCAGGGCCCCAGGAGTATGGGGCTGCAGTGATTCTGCCCGGGGATGAACATCTAAACTCACTGAGAAGGCTCAAGCCTGCTGGCATTCAGGGCACCAGAAGCTCCCCCTGCTGAAGGGAGGCTGCAAGAAGAAGGCTGCCTGTCTGCCTGAGAAGCCAATTAGCACAGAGACTGCACATCGGTTTAAAAATTACACTAGACCTAGGCTCCAAATCCAGTTGCACCCCCGGTTTCTCTTTTTCCTTTCCTTTCTTTCCTTCTTTCTTTCATGGCATGGCTTGTGGGATCTTAGTTTCCCCCACCAGGGATCGAACCCAGGGCCCTGGCAGTGAAAGCGCAGAGTCCCATCCACTGGACCGCCAGGGAATTCCCCCTTGGTTTCTAACTACATGACTTTATACAAGTGACTTCACCCCTCTAGGCTCAGTTTTCCCATCTGTAACAACTGGGCTAATACCATCCTTCTCAAAGTTCTCCATGAGCTAATGCACACGAAGCACACAGCACAGGGCTTGGCATACAGTCAGTGCTCAGTGAAGAGCAGCCCTTGCTATTTTGATCAGGGGAAGTGCTTGGCGGGACTAGAGTGGCAGTGGGTAGAGGCAACGAAGAGGAAAAATGAATCGACCTCTTCCCTTCCACCCCCATTCCTACCATCTGAGCTGAGTATAGCACATCTGACCTCTAAGAATCCCATGGCCTGTGTACCTCAAATCCACCGTCTGCTGTCATACGTCCTCCCACAGCTGAATTTCAAAGAAAACACCCCAAGAGCCCTTCTACAATGGCACACAATGGAAAACATCTGTCACCGCTCTCAAGCAACAGCACCTCTACCTCTATCTATTCGTTTATCCATCTATTTATTTATTTTGAAGCCCTATTTGGCCCCTGTGATGCTGGCGGGCCTCCTGAAACACCCCTGAGAGATCAATCATGAAAACCCAGCCCTGCACGGAGGCCCGAAGTAATGAGCTACCTCCTGCCAGGAGAATGCCATCACAAGCGCCCGTGGATTCCACCTGCTCTCCTCTGGCACCGCCCAGCTTAGCAGTGGAGGGAACTAACGGCTGCTTAAAGGTGAGCTGACCCCCGATGCGCTCAGCGGCCCACGTGGCCAAAAAATGAACACATGCGCGGGCTGTGGTCTGGAAGCCCGCAAGCCCGCCGTTCTGTTTCCCGGGATGCCGGGATGCAGAGGAGTGGCAGCCATCCCAGAGGTACCTGCTTAGCGGTGGCCCGTGAGCCCATATGCCAGCCGGCGACAGGCCCACTCAGCAGGCCGGCGTTTGAACCATAAACAGCCATTTGACAGATGACAGGGTTTTCCAGAGCTGAGTCAAAAAGGAAACGGTGGGGCTGAGACCTACGGAGGAGAGATCCTGATGGCCAGGAGCTGACAGAATTGGACCTGGAAATGACAGCGGCCAGGGGATGTGTGTTCAGAAGCGGTGCGCACACGGGCTCTCTTTATGAGAGCTGCACATGCACCGAGTTTGTTCAACAACTGAACCGTTCTCACTGGTGGCTCCGACAAGCCCCAGCTCTGCTGCCCACTCTCTTAGAATCGATTCAAGGAGCAGATGCTCCACTGCCGTCATTGTTGTTATCATTATTATATTAAGTGTAATTACACCACAGATGCTGAAAATCAAACTGAACACATTCATCAGCCAATGACCTTTTCTTTTTAAGTGATGGACATTTTTTTTCTCTCCTTAAATTACTGATCTTCCAGTGGGGGAAAAGCGGAAGATGTAATTGCATGAAACTGTATATCATATTTCTCCTTTCTGGAGGTTTCATTAGAGGCCCGAAACCAGAGAATCACTCTGCCACCCCTTCCTTCTCTTCCAGCTATTTCTGGGTTTTAATAATTATTCATTAACTGCACACGATAATAAGATCCTCACTGTTTTGAAACATTCTCCCTCTGGCCTCCATACTATTAAAGACTCTGATTGCCTGCCAAAAGTGTAAATTTAAAAATCAAAGCACTACCTCAGAAAGGTTTAATATGCGCCAAGTTGAAAGAGTTTTTGCAGCTTATAGCTGTTTTATTGCATTAGCAGCTCGAGGGAAAGTGCAATTCCATGTTGAAATTGTTCTCCTCTGAAATGTAAGTCAACAGGACCAGCATTGGGGGAATTTTGCTCACAGCTGTTATCTCCTTTGGATAAGGGCTTGTTTCCCCAGATAAAATCAGCCTCTTGCTGATGTCAGACCTCAAAGAGAGCTTCAGGCTGCAAGAGAGAATCTCCCCCCAGGTTCTCTAAGTTATAGACAAGCATTGATTCAAAAGGGTGAATCCCCCTCTGCCTGGCCCCTGAGGCCGTTAGAAATAAAACCCCGCAAACATTTTCCTGCAAAGCCTGGAACTCCTCCCTCACCCCTAACTCTGGGTTTCCTACTCCTTCAGGGCAGAGAAGAGACTGACATTATGGTCCATCCCCCAGTAAATTTTACACAGGGGTTCATTCAATATAGGATGAATGGATCAAAAATGAATGAATGAATAAATACAGAAACTTCACAAAGGACAGGAAAAGGACAAGCTAGAATTTCTAAACGAAGCAAAATAAAACATCTTGAAAATTTTGCAATTACTGTCACCCACTGAAATCTACAGCCCAGAGCAAGCTAATACCTAAGATACAAAATGAGACCCAAATCACTTTTTCATGCATATGCTCTCTTGCTTCCTTTTCATTATCATCATGGAAGCTCCCATCCACAATGCCCCCAGCCTTTCAATAGCTTTTTCAAATAAGGAGTTAGTAGGGAAGATATACATCAAGACCAGAGCAAGGTCCCACCAAACCGTCTTTCCTGGATGGTGGCAAACTGTTGCTTCGGGAAGGGAGAGGCCACCTCCTCTGCATTCACTGCCCCTCTCTTTATTCACCTCTCCCCAAGGTCATCCCGGGATTTCATAAAGAAAATTGGGGCTCCAGGATCCCAGGAATGACTTGATGGTTAAACATGATCATTTTGGCTGACCAGAGAGGAAACACATATGATAGAATAATCTGGAACATAAGAATAGAAATGGAGAGGAAATTGGGCATCCACTGAATTTTTATTAAATTTGAACTGTTCAAACCTTCCATTGTTCTCCCAAGTCGTGGGCATACCCTACTGGCTCATGAAGGATGTCAAACACCTGTGAAGGCGGGCATTCAGATGGGTACAGACGCTTTGGGACTCAATTGAGTTCTATCAAGTAAAACTATAAGGCTCGGGCTTCCCTGGTGGCGCAGTGGTCGAGAGTCTGCCTGCCGATGCAGGCGACATGGGTTCGTGCCCCGGTCCGGGAAGATCCCACACGCCGCGGAGCGGCTGGGCCCGTGAGTCATGGCCGCTGAGACTGTGCATCCGGAGCCTGTGCTCTGCAACGGGAGAGGCCACAGCAGTGAGAGGCCCGCGTACCGCAGAAAAAATAAATAAATAAATAAAATACAATAAAAACTATAAGGCTCCATTTCAGTTCCCTAGTGCTGCATAGAAACCATTCCCAAACTTAATGGCTTAAAAATGAAAACCATTTTAATGTAGCTCACAAGTCTGTGGATGGACTAGGCTTGGCTGGGTGGTTCTTCTGTTTCACCTGATGGCAGCTAGGACTGTACTCACCTGGGGGCTGGAGTTAACATTCCAGAGAGCTGCCTCTCGTATCTTACCTCTTGGTGAGGATGGCTGGAAGGCTGCGTTCAGTTAGGGCCCTGGGATGGTAGGGCATTCTTTTTCCATGTAGTCTAGGGCCCCTCCTCTCACTAAGCCTATTCACATGATCTCCCCAGCAGTGTGGACAGATGTTTCATATGGTTTTGCAGGGCCCCCCAAAAGGACAAAAGTCAAAGCTGCCAGGCTGTCTTAAGGTTAAGTCCAAGAGAGATACAACATTTCTGCTACATTCTACTGGTTAGACTGCATCGCCAGCCCAGCCCAGATGTGTGAGGGAGGGGCTACACAAGGACATGCAAACTGGGAGCCAGCACCGTAATATGAAAATATTCTATTTCTAGAGCCGACAGAGTAGGTAGGTAGGTATTGCTAATACGGCTGTGGTTTGTCACCTACATTCATAAGTGAGGGGAAAACTGTATTTCAATTAGAAGTTTATGAAAATAAAGCTATGATTTTCTTCTATTCCATATAAGTTCATGAACCCCCATGACACGGTCAACTAGTTCTCTCGGCCTCATTCTGCTACTGACTCAAGTCTCCCTCCCAAGCAGATGTGACTTTAAAAAAAAAAAAAGACTCAAAGGGCTTCCCTGGTGGCACAGTGGTTGAGAATCCGCCTGCCAATGCAGGGGACACGGGTTCGAGCCCTGGTCCAGGAAGATCCCACGTGCCGCAGAGCAGCTAAGCCCGTGAAGCCTTATGGCTCAGAGGACTCCAGATTGGGAACCCTCAAGTTATGAGCTGAGGGTGCTGGTGGCTGGGCATTAGAATACTGGTACAGGAGAACGCAAAGGTACCTCAGACATCGTCTGATCAGTCTATTTCAGGGTCACAAACTCAAGTGCCTCCCCAGGCTCGATGGCTGGGGGGAAGGTAAGGAGTAAGGCAACAGAAATGACACAGAAGCACCTGGCCCCTCTGATGCCCTCGGTCACCAGCTTGGCCTTGGTTATCATTTGCTTCCTGAATTACATGGGAACAAAGGCCCAGGGAGCAGAAGGCACTTGTCCAAGGTCTCAAAGCAAGAATCAAGAGGACTCTCTAGACCCGACCCTCTCGGCCATGATCGGGAAGCAAGTCCCAGGATTTCAACTCTGCCAGCTGGTTTTTTCACCTTGGCATTGTTCAAGTCATCCCCTGTGCACCAGCTCCATTAACAGCCACCCTTGGAAGAAAAAGAAGCACTTACCACCAGAACGCTACCTCCTTCTTCCACACCTGCTCCTCAGACCATCCCAACACTCATCACTTTTCCCTGATGACCATCCTCAAGGCTTAGAACTATATCTTCAGTTCGCCAGACCTCGATGCCATTTTCTATGTAAAACCTTACAAACCCACGAGGGAACCGCTACAGCCCTGTTCTCATCTTCTTAAACTGGCCACCACCACGTTTTATTACTACTACCCAAGGGCTTGTCTCCACAGAACTGTAAGGTTTATCTCACCTTCCCCATCTGCACCAACCTCTCCCACCCTCCCTAACTCTCTGCCCCTCCATGACACGGTCAACCAGTTCTCTCGGCCTCATTCTGCTACTGACTCAAGTCTCCCTCCCAAGCAGATGTGACTTAAAAAAAAGACTCAAAGGGCTTCCCTGGTGGCACAGTGGTTGAGAATCTGCCTGCCAATGCATGGGACATGGGTTCGAGCCCTGGTCCAGGAAGATCCCACATGCCGCAGAGCAACTAAGCCCATGCGCCACAACTACTGAGCCTGCACTCCACAGCCCGCGAGCCACAACTGCTGAGCCCACGTGCCACAACTACTGAGCCCACGTGCCACAACTACTGAAGCCCGTGCTCCTAGAGCCCGTGTTCCACAGCAAGAGAAGCCACCGCAATGAGAAGCCCGTGCACCGCAACGAAGAGTAGCCTCCGCTTGCCGCAACTAGAGAAAGCCAGTGCGCAGCAATAAAAACCCAACGCGGCCAAAAATAAATAAATAAATTTTTTTTTAAAAAAAGGACTCGAAGAGGAATGTATTCCAAAGGGCGAAATTTCAGAAACGGCGGTACACAGGTATTGTAAAATACAAGTGCCTTCCTAGTTGTCCTGGCATAGGACTCGTTTACCATTCACAATGTTTTAAAATGTACCTTTACTAAAGACCTACTACTGGCCGATCATTGAGTTAAGTACTTGGCAAATTTATTTCAGTCAACTTTCACGGGGAGTCTGAACACTGGGCCTATTTTGAAAGCCTTTTTTTTTTACAAATGAGGAAAGTGAGGCACGGTGGGCTCAATAAGTCACCCACGTGGACACAGCTACTGATGGGTCTTAACCAGGACTCCACCCTTCGTCATGCTTAGTCTTCTGTGTCATGATATAATTTTGATTTTTCAGTTCCTTGGCCAGGTCGGGGGAGAATAAGCCGGCAGCTTGAAGACTAGACCCTCCTTCTGACTTGTTTCTCCTTAACACTCTCCCCACCACACCCCGGCTCCCAGCTTCCCAGGCTCAGGCTTTGCAGCGGCGGCTGTGACTCCGCCGGCCTGCCACAGCTCAGACGACAAGCCTGCTGAATGAAAGTGACAGCCAAACCAATGAATATGTTTGTAAAAAGACAACTCCGAGCCTCAATTTAACTCCAACAGAATTCAATTTCACTTGGGCAGTGATCTCCCTTTGGCCTCTGCTACCCTGCCCTGATGTCTCTCTTATTTAAATGTGAGCAGTTGGCACCTTCCGCTGCTCAACCAGCTGAGCACCCCTCGGGGATTGAAAGTGGGGAGAAAGGCACTGCTGGATTCATTAAATCCCACTGCCAGAGAGCACCCGTCCTCACCCAGGAGCGCTTGGTAGAAGACACACTTTAAAAACCACACATAACAGGGGGGAAGATTGACCTGTGGGTTTCCTACATGCATTGTCAAACTCTGGATGCCCCACTACCTCTTCTTAGGCCAGTGAGAAGCAGGAAGGTACCCTAAAAGAAACTGAGCAGACTTCCGTTTCCGGGACCTTTCTAGAGAGCAGAGATGCTCTGGGGACTCCCAGCTAAGATGTGCATTTGGGCTGTCCCAGAAAGAACCAGGCAACTGACCCAGACCAATGGGCCAGGCTAGTGTCTCTGGAACATACTCCTTCCGGCCTCTGTGTTTTGACAGTAGCATTCCTCCTTGCCTGGGATGTCCTCCCACCTCCCCCAACCTCACCTAACTCCGCTTCCTGTACCTCTTTTTGAGGCCTTCTTCTCCCTGAAGCTATGTCTCCCCAACCGTGTCCATGGAGAACCCTCAGGACATCTACAATATTCACACACTAACAGCATAGCGGGGAAGGGCACAAGGTCTGGTGTCAAGTTGCCTGGGATCACATCCCAGCTCCACCATTTACTAATTATGTCACCTTGGGAAAGTTTTTTTTCTCCTAAGTATCAACACTTAATTACTGTACCTCAATTTCCCCAAAAGTAAAATGAGGCAAATAGTACCTACATCATATGTACGTTTTAAAGATTAAATGAATAACACGAAAATGCTTAGTATGATGCCTGATACACAGAAAGCACTCAATAAATGTTAATCATTATTATCGTATAATTTCACTTCTTGCCCTCTGCATTCCACCCAACCATATACTTTCAGCTTCGGCTACATTAGCTGCTCCCTAATTTCCAAACACCATGCAGTTTTATAGGTCTTGTCTTCTTTTAGTTCTCTCTGCCTAACATTCTCTTCCACTGCTTCTCTGCCTAGCGAACTCCTAGTCATCCTACAAAGTCCAGTTCAAATAGCCCTTCCTCCAAGACGCCTTCCTCCAACAGCCCAGAAAGACTTGATCCCCTCTCTGTAGGTTGAAGAAACATTATATATAACCTCGTACATAAGAAGCACCTATCTGCATCCTAAGGGACTACTACAAGAAGCTCTATGCCAATAAAATGGATAACCTGGAAGAAATGGAGAAATTCTTAGAAAGGTATAATCTTCCAAGACTGAACCAGGAAGAAACAGAAAATATGAACAGACCAATCACAAGTAATGAAATTGAAACCGTGATTAAAAATCTTCCAACAAATAAAAGTTCAGGACCAGATGGCTTCACAGGTGAATTCTATCAAACATTTAGAGAAGAGCTAACACCTATCCTTCTCAAACTCTTCCAAAAAATTGTAGAGGAAGGAACACTCCCAAACTCATTCTACAAGGCCACCATCACCCTGATACCAAAACCAGACAAAGATACTACAAAAAAAGAAAATTACAGACCAATATCACTGATGAATATAGATGCAAAAATCCTCAACAAAATACTAGCAAACAGAATCCAACAACACATTAAAAGGATTATACACCATGATCAAATGGGATTTATCCCAGGGATGCAAGGATTCTTCAATATATGCAAATCAAACAATGTGATACACCATATTGACAAACTGAAGAATAAAAACCATATGATCATCTCAATAGATGCAGAAAAAGCTTCTGACAAAATTCAACACCCATTTATGATTAAAAACTCTCCTGAAAGTGGACATAGAGGGAACCTACCTCAACATAATAAAGGCCATATATGACAAACCTACAGCAAACATCATTCTCAATGGTGAAAAACTGAAAGCATTTCCTCTGAGATCAGGAACGAGACAAGGATGTCCACTCTCACCACTATTATTCAACATAGTTTTGGAAGTCCTAGCCACAGCAATCAGAGAAGAAATAAAAGGAATACAAATTGGAAAAGAAGAAGTAAAACTGTCACTGTTTGCAGATGACATGATACTATACATACAGAATCCTAAAAATGCCACCAGAAAACTACTGGAGCTAATCAATGAATTTGGTAAAGTAGCAGGATACAAAATTAATGCACAGAAATCTCTTGCATTCCTATACACTAATGATGAAATATCTGAAAGAGAAATTATGGAAACACTCCCATTTACCATTGCAACAAAAAGAATAAAATACCTAGGAATAAACTACCTAGGGAGACAAAAGACCTGTATGCAGAAATCTATAAGACACTGATGAAAGAAATTAAAGATGATACCAACAGGTGGAGAAATATACCATGTTCTTGGATTGGAAGAATCAATATGGTGAAAATGACTATACTACGCAAAGCAATCTACAGATTCAATGCAATCCCTATCAAATTACCAATGGCATTTTTTACGGAAATAGAACAAATCATCTTAAAATTTGTACGGAGACACAAAAGACCCCGAATAGCCAAAGCAGTCTTGAGGGAAAAAAATGGAGCTGGAGGAATCAGACTCCCTGATTTCAGACTATACTACAAAGCTACAGTAATCAAGACAATATGGTACTGGCACAAAAACAGAAACATAGATCAATGGAACAAGATAGAAAGCCCAGAGATAAACCCATGCACCTATGGTCAACTAATCTATGACAAAGGAGGCAAAGATATACAATGGAGAATAGACAGTCTCTTCAATAAGTGGTGCTGGGAAAACTGGACAGCTACATGTAAAAGGATGAAATTAGAACAATCCCTAACACCATACACAAAAATAAACTCAAAATGGATTCGAGACCTAAATGTAAGACCAGACACTATAAAATTCTTAGAGGAAAACATAGGAAGAACACTCTTTGACATAAATCACAGCAAGATGTTTTTTGATCCACCTCCTAGAGTAATGGAAATAAAAACAAAAATAAACAAATGGGACCTAATGAAACTTCAAAGCTTTTGCACAACGAAGGAAACCATAAACAAGACAAAAAGACAACCCTCAGAATGGGAGAAAATATTTGAAAATGAATCAACGGACAAAGGGTTAATCTCCAAAATATATAAACAGCTCAATATTAAAAAAACAAACAACCCAATCCAAAAATGGGCAGAAGACCTAAATAGACATTTCTCCAAAGGAGACATACAGATGACCAAGAGGCACATGAAAAGCTGCTCAACATCACTAATTATTAGAGAAATGCAAATCAAAACTACAATGAGGTATCACCTCACACCAGTTAGAATGAGCATCATCAGAAAATCTACAAACAACAAATGCTGGAGAGGGTGTGGAGAAAAGGGAACCCTCTTGCACTGTTGGTGGGAATGTAAATTGATACAGCCACTATGGAGGACAGTATGGAGGTTCCTTAAAAAACTAGAATTAACATTATGATCCAGCTATCCCACTACTGGGCATACACCCAGAGAAAACCATAATTCCAAAAGACACATGCACCCCAATGTTCACTGCAGCACTATTTACAATAGCCAGGTCATGGAAGCAACCTAAATGCCCACTGACAGACAAATGGATAAAGAAGGTGTGGTATATATATACAATGGAATATTACTCAGCCATAAAAAGGAACGAAATTGAGTCATTTGTTGAGACATGGATGGATCTAGAGACTGTCACACAGAGTGAAGTAAGTCAGAAAGAGAAAAACAAATATCATATATTAACACATGTATGTGGATCCTAGAAAAATGGTACAGATGAACCGGTTTTGCAGGGCAGAAGTTGAGACACAGATGTAGAGAACAAACGTATGGACACAAAGCGGGTAAAACCGCGGTGGGGTGGGGATGGTGGTGTGCTGAATTGGGCGATTGGGGTTGACATGTATACACTGATGTGTATAAAATTGATTAATAAGAACCTGCAGTATAAAACAAACAAACAAAAACCAACTAATACTAAACTTTCTTTGGGTTATTTGTATGGAAATATGTTAATATAAATGTTTCAGACACTACATGAAATTTCTAAAAATCTTATATGTTCTGGTATAATGTTGTAAGTCATAATTCTAGTTATTACTTTAAAATGTGTATCTCAGAAATAACTAAATTTCCCTGTCAATTGCATTATTATGAACTTTCATCAAATCTTTAACCGTGGTCATTTTTAAGTCTTCTATCATTTACAGACAGTTCTGGGTATACTCTGACGCTTTTGCAAAGATGTTCCTATAAAAGGGTTTCATCTTCAAGGAATTCATGGAAAAGACTCTGACAAGTACAGGTTTCTGGTAACTGACTATACGCTGAACTGAATGAATAAGCATTTTCAGAACTCTAATGGAAAACTGAAGAACTCATAAAAGTGCTAACAGAAGATCAAGATGAAAAAATTAATTACGTGGGACTGAGTGAACTGATGAGGGTGATTTTAATTTTTGTGACTTTCTGTTTGAATAAAAATTAAAAAATCCCACAAGGACTCAGAGGCAAAAAATATACAAATCAATTTTCACTGCAGAGTAAAGGAGCTGTTACAGTGGAGGATTCCTGGACTGAATGTCAATATTATGACATAGTGTTTGGTCATTGCAATCATTGTTGCTTTTGTTGTGGTCATCCATTTACGATGCTTGGTGTCAGTTGATTTATCTCTTGTAAACATCAAATACAGTATGTATGTGTGAGTTGTGGGGAAAAGAAAAGAAAAAAAAAGAAGCACTTATCTTTCTGCTTTATGGTTAGTTGTTTAAAATCTACCTCTGCAATCAAACTGCAGACATCTTAAGAGACAAGCTGTATTCTTTATGTCTTCAGGTCTGCAGCACCATGCTCGGAGTCGTATGTTGGGTTTAATTAGATCCTTCTGTGTTTGGGCTGTATGCTCTGCCCAGGACTGTTGGCCCAGCTTCTTGTGATGCCAAGGCCAGTGTCTTTCATGTCTTTATAGCTCAGAACTGAAAGGCTTTTGCTGGTGATAATGAATGCCCTCAACAACAAGAGCTTCTGCTAGGCAGTTCTTAAGAGTTCAATGGTTCAAGCAAAGAACTTGCCTTTTTTTTTTTCTTCTTCTTCAAATCATTCCAGCAAGGGCTGATGTGCCATCTACCATGTGTTCAGATACAGGCTGCCTGCCATGGAAAGAGAGTAGGAGGGAGCGTGGCCATCATGAGACGACCAGTTGTCTGGTCAACAGAACTGACAGCTACAGGACAGTGCCCTGACCCCAGCTTCTCATGTGCACTGTCCTATTTCACACATACATGGAACAGGTGGAGACTCAAAATCACACATGCTATGAAGGTCACTCAGGGAGAGGATGGATGCAAACTCAGAGTACGGCTTGGTTAGGAAAGAGGTTCTGGAAGGTGGCAAGTCCTAGGCTGGGTCTTGAAGCAGAGGTATTTGAACCTACACTATCTCCACAAACACACACTTCCACGTGTGTGCATAGCTTTCTCGCCTCTCCCCTTCTCACACCCAACACTCTGCTCACTATAATGCACTGTTTAAAAATCAGGCCTAAACAGCAGTGTCTTCTCTGTCGTTAGCATGGGTCGGTAGTCTCGACTGCTTGGAAGGCTGTAGGCATAAAAAGAGTTTGTTGAAAAGAATATCACCGTTTCCAGCTTTCAATGAATAGCTCCTGAGTTCAGTGGATTTCAGTAACCCATTTCACACATACACACGTGCCAACAAATGTACACGCCTTGTAATTACCTTTTGATAGGGCTTTTGCTTAGCCAAGAGGGCAGGAGCCTCCAAAGTTCAGACAGGTGTGGATGGTCTCCTGCTCAGGGAGACCCAGCTGGGAAACAGAGAGCCGGTGTGGGTGGACAGCACTGGTGGACAGAAACGCTCAGGATCTAACAAGGATCTCTTCACCCATACTTCATCCATGGATAGATGTATGGTGTCATTAAGAGTGACCCCAACAGCATGGCCATCATTAAAAAGTCTACAAATAACAGATGCTGGAGAGGGTGTGGAGAAAAGGGAACCCTCCTACACTGTTGGTGGGAATGTAAGCTGGTGCAGCCACTATGGAGAGCAGTATGGAGGTTCCTTGAAAAACTAAAAACAGAATTACCATATGATCCAGCAATCCCTCTCCTGGGCATATATCCAGACAAAACTCTAATTCAAAAGATGCATGCACTCCCATGTTCATAGCAGTACTATTCACAATGGCCAAGACAGAAACAACCTAAATGTCCATCGACAGACGAATGGATAAAGATGTAGTACATACATACAATGGAATACTACTCAGCCACAAAAAAGAGTGAGATAATGCCGTTCGCAGTAACATGGATGCAACTAGAGATTGTCATGGTAAGTGAAGTCAGAAAGAGAAAGACAAATACCATGTGCCATCACTTATCTAAAATATGACACACATGAACTTATCTATAAAACAGAAACAGACTCACAGACATAGAGAACAGATCGTGCCTGCCAAGGGGGAGGGATACAGTAGGAGGTTGGGATGAGCAGATGTAAGTTATTACATATAGGATGGATAAACAACAAGATCCTACTATATAGCACAGAGAACTATATTCAATATACTATGATACACCATAATGGAAAAAGAATATTTTTAAAAGTATATATATAAAACTTAATGTAAAACTATATCACTTTGCTGTACAGCAAAAATTAACACAACATTGTAAATCAACCATACTTCTATTTAAATAGATAGGTAAATAACAGTGTGACCTCAAACATCACTTCCTTGGAGAGACGGCTCCGCTCAGCAAGGGGAGCTGGAACTGGATTCCCACCTCATTCCTTACCCCCTTGACAGGGCTCCTGCACAGACATACATGGTGGTCCTGCAGTCCTGAACCCACTAGCAATCCAGAGTGCCCCCACTACGGCACCTTGCTTTCATGTTTAATTCCATGATAGGGTACATACAGTCTCCAGATTTTCGCTCCCTATAAGAAACTAGCTCATCTACATCTGAGTGAGGACATTATCAGAGCTAGAAGGGACCTCAGGGGCCACCTAAAACATCTTCCTCGAGATGTGGACACCGAAACCTTCAAGAGGTGGAGTGGTTTGCCCGTAACCCCACAATTTAGTTTGTGACGCTGAGACTAAAATCCAAGCCGTCCAGAAATGCAGCTTCCATCCCATGCCGAGAAAGACTGTCTTCCCAGCTGCAGACACTACCTCTAGCCTTGTCAGTTGCCTCATAAAAACCATTACAAGGACAGACCATGGAACAGAATGGAAAAACAAACCAGCCATCCCTTCTCCTGGAAAAACATGTCCAAATAAATGTTTCATAACGTTCTTCTAAGGATGGGTCAGCAGAAGCTTCTTGACATATAAAGGAAAACAGATCTTTTCCTCTGCTGTTTAAAAACTTTTATTTTTAAGGTCCCGTGAGGAAGAAAACCTGCAAGCTCCTTTACAAGCCTGTTAAAAAATACAGTTCTCTCGAGACTCTCACAGCTGTCCCGGCAAGAGACGCTTCCTACACTCACAGTACAACTGAGTCCAATAAGAGCTCTGGGTGGAAAGGGAGACCACATTGTCCTCCACGTAAGCCATCTTGTGCACTCGTGAAAACGCAGTCACCCCTCAGCCTTCCTGACTCCTTATTAACTGACCTTATGGTATTTTTGTTTGTTTTTGTTTTGTGGGTTTTTTTATAAACGTATTTATTTATTTTTGGCTGCATTGGGTCTTCGTTGCTGCGCGCGGGCTTTCTCTAGTTGCGGCGAGCAGGGGCTACTCTTCGTTGTGGTGCGCGGGCTGCTCATTGCGGTGGCTTCTCTTGTTGCAGAGCACGGGCTCTAGGCACACGGGCTTCAGTAGTTGTGGCATGCGGGCTCAGTAGTTGTGGTTCGCGGGCTCAGTAGCTGTGGCGCAGGGGCTTAGTTGCTCCAAGGCATGTGGGATCTTCCCGGACCAGGGCTCGAACCTGTGTCCCCTGCATTGCCAGGAGGGTTCTTAACCACTGCACCACCAGAAAAGTCCCGACCTCATGTTTTTTTCATTTCACACATTATTTTCTAGCTGCCCATCCATTGCTCTATCTGCACCACGATGCTCCCCATGAACCCCACTTATGCCAATTATGTTTTAGTTCTTTGAGGACAGGGACCTTGCTAGATGCCTGGGTCACCCACATAAGCAAGGTGCTGCTTCCAAACGATCACATCACCCTATGCTTTCTAGCTCAAAGGGACCTGGGATCTTGCCCATCAGGAGGCTCTGGAATGCTGGGCAACATCACCTGAGGAGCCCGTGCGCCCCTCCCCACCCCCGTGAAAAGCAACTTAATTCCCCCTAGAGCTTCTGCAGAATTTCCAGGCTCCCTGGTGAATCCTGATGCTCGCTGAAGATTTCTATCGCACCCATCCCTGACACTTCACAGAGGAGCAGCCTGATCATTCCATAGTTTCACCACTAGGCGGCGGCAAACCTGAGCTCTAGAACCCGGAACTCGGTTGCCCTGGGGTCATTCCTGTGCTTTCCACCAAGTCATTCACATTAGAATTAGGGTCTTAAAACAACCACAGCCAATAGCTTAAAAAAAAAATACCCACCCCAGACCAACAAAATCAGAAACTTGGGGGGCTGGGGCCTGGGCATTGTTTTTTTTCCCAAACGCCCCTTCTCCCCACACCCTATAATTCTAACTTCCAGTTAGAGTTGGGAGCCCCTAGGTTTCACCAGGCCACCCTCAAACAAAACTAACTGAATGATTACATGCAAATAAATGCCTTAAGTAATACAGGTCTTTAACGTATCTGAATGCACCAGCCAATGCCTAGATTCTAAGGTCAAATTCTGCAAGGAGAGTGGATATTCAGCCCCCAAGGGGGCTGCCACCAACTCATCCTGCCGCCTTTGAGCTGGAGGTCAGCGTGTAGCAGAGCGGGCTGCTGAGCCCTGCTCTGCAGCTGCAGGCCAGTCTGAGGAACGAACTGTTACTGGCGAATTAGTTGAGCTCAGCTGGGCTGTGTTTGTTCAGCGCCCTCAGGACAGAGCAAGGGAAGTCGAAAGAGCCCAAGCTGTCCCCTGGGCGTGGGTGCTGGGCTTCAGGCACAGGACAGGGGTCCTTTGGTGGGAGCCACCTGGGACAGGCAGATTCTCCCTGCTGGACTTTGAATTTGAGGACATTTCTGCCTAGCGGGGCCAGAGTATTTGGGGCTGCCCACTCCTGGAACATGGTGGAGAACGTTCCAGGATCATTCTCACATCACCTATTGACCCGAGTTCCCCCACGGCCACCAGATACTTGCAACTGATCTATAAATGGTCGCTGAACACACGTCCAGTGGGGGAAACCACATACTGAATTGAAGATTTATCCTTTTAGAGTGTTTGGCAAGGTCCCCAGACTCAGCCTGGTTTTAAAACCTCCAGAATATCAGCCCACCAGGCAGGCTTTCCAAGAGATTTTCTGGATCGGTTGCTTCTTCCTCTACCTGACAGAGTGCTATAGTGATTTCAGAGTCCACCAGGCAAATGCCTGATTTTCTTCTGACGCGTCATCTCAGTGAAGCAAATGCCTCGACTCTCTGTCATTTGAAGAGACTGCTAGTATGGCATGCTCTGTGCATTAGCACTTCCCACACCCCAGATGGGGCAGCTGACATTCTAGAAGGGCATCTGCCCCATTCCACAAAACCTGACCCTAATCCAAGCCAACTTTCCACTCAAATGTCCAAAAACTAGAGGCTCCAGACCGTGGTTATGCCTTTACTGTCTCTCTGTATTTAGACACGGTGTTAGATAAGGCCAAGGGTATAGCCTATCTGGCCCCGTCCCAAGCCCCTATGCTACTGCTGTCCTGACCGAAGCCCGGTCTCACCTCTCCTTCGTTTCCGACCTGGGCTCTTATGACCTTGAAAGAAGGGCAAAGACCACAGAACCCATACTGGAAACCAGCTCAAGAGGAAATGCATTTCACAAAATGCAAGACTGAAGCATATCAAGTAGATCACCCGGAGACATCCTTAATAAGCCACAGCGACATAAAGCTGGCTCTGCACAACAACCATGACCCAATCAGAAGCAAGGCAATGCTTCTCAGCCTGGGCTCTGCATGGGAATCAACCAGGGAGCTTTAAAAATATGCTGATGCTTGAGTTTCATTCCCATAAACCCTGCTTTAATTGGTCTAGGGTTCAGCCTGGTCATTAGGATGTTTTTTTAAAGTTTCTCCAGTGATTATAATGTTTCAAAAACAAAGGTTAAGAAGCTAGGAGGCAAAAGGACATTGAAAACACAGAGGTAGAGACCACAAGAGAAGCAAAGAGAAGAAAGGCAAAGTTGGGAGGGGGGGGCACTAAAAGAGGGAGAGAGAGAGATTAATTGATTGACTGAGATTGAGATTAAAATGAAAGGAAGGGCAACAGAGAAAGAGGCTCCCAGGGGAGGAAAAGGGGGTGGGGAGTGATGGGGAGGGACCAGGCTGATGGAGATAATTCAGTTGGTTGAGGGGAGGGAGAGAGGGAGAAAGATAACAGAACAAAAAGAAAGAGAAAACTAAGTATAGGTCCAGATGGCTGGGAAGGAAAAATGACAGTATTCACTGAGAGCTTACTATGTGCTGGAGGCTTTCTAAAACAGAGAGGGGGACAGAGGAAGGGAGAAGAGATACAGCAGGCCCCAGACAGGGGTGACAGAGAGAAGAGGAAAAATAAGGGGATTTTCAGAGCAAAAACAAAGAAAATCGGGCAAAGACAACGCAACCAGTCTCCAAAAGCCCCATCAACAGCACTCTGTAACCAATTTAAATAAAATCTCAATGGGGGCAATAAACCCAGGTTTTTCATTAAGCCTAACTTGGTCCTGTTCCTTCCCGCAGACGATGAGTCTCTGGCAGCCTGAAGATGCTCTTCCGGGCCCGTGGTGAGAGCAGGCCCGCTGGGAGAGACAGCAGGGCTCCCACCACGCCCCGCACCCAGGCAACTGCTTCTTGGGGACGCGGACAAGTTGGATGCTTTAAAAAGCTCCAAGTTCACTAAGGTTTCATAACATGAATCTTAACAGCAGCTCCATTTCTTTTCCTTTTCTGAAAGCAATCAAAAAAGAAGAGGCTGGGCTTCCCTGGTGGCGCAGTGGTTGGGAGTCCACCTGCCGATGCAGGGGACACGGGTTCGTGCCCCGGTTGGGGAAGATCCCACATGCCGCAGAGCGGCTGGGCCCGTGAGCCATGGCCGCTGAGCCTGCGCATCTGGAGCCTGTGCTCCGCAACGGGAGAGGCCACAACAGTGAGAGGCCCGCGTACCGCAAAAAAAAAAAAAAAAAAGAAGAGGCTGCCAAGGGAGCCCAAGACCACAGTTATAAAGTTTCCTCTGCATTTTCCTTAGAAACCTGTGTCCGTGAAAAACCAAGCCGAGGTGCCTCTGTTCGGGCTCAGGGTCTCTGTAGGAGTGGAAACGTGCTTTGATCATAACAAAAAATGGCACGTTGTGATAACTGGACCATAATAAGGCGTAAATGCTTCTGGGTACTAAGCTGTTTCCCACTCTCTCCACACATAAAGAATTATGTCGTACAAATGAAATGAGCCACTTTTGTGCCCAAAGAAAATGATGTGAACCCACAATGAGCAGGGGATGCACTTTGGGTAATTTTCAGTGGGCTGTTCCTCTGGGTCTTCGCACACCTTCACCTGCGGCCACTCGGGGTCCAGGACAGCGCTGCAGGCTGCAGCTCTGAACAGACACAGAGGGAACTCAACTCCCACTTGAAAAGACCAGACGTGGGCCCTTAGGAACCTTAGCTTGGGGTGCTAGCTGCACAAGGTCTGTGCTACAGGTGTTACTGCCCGCCTGGCCAGTCTTGACTCCATTTAGACCAAAAAGAAAAAGTCCGTTCACCTCCGGACAACCACTGCCGTCATGGCTACGTAGCTTTTGCTGTGGGTCATGCACTATTCCCAGTAGGCCAAGGCCTTTACAAACAGGAACTTGTTTAATCCTCAAATCAAGCCTGTGATGTAAACTTTGATTCAATTCAGTTTACAGATGAGGAAACCAAAGAAGAGAGTGGTGAAAGTAATTCTCCCAAGAGAGTGAGTAACTGGTAAACTGGGGACAAAACCCAGCCAGACACCCGACTCCAGAATCCACCTTTATATCCTGCCTTTAAAAGTCTCTCTCTCTCTCTTTTATTTACACACACACACACACACACACACACATGTTTATTTATATTCTCCTATTCTCTCCCTCCATATATACATATATATCCTGTACGTTCTCTCTATAAACACACACCAAATAAAGGTGAAAATTGATGCCATTTATACAGATTACTCAGAAACTGAAATACTCTGAACCCAGAGCCCAAAGTGTTTGGTTTGGTTTGGATGGAAGGCAGGGGAGGGATTTCAATTCACTACTATTAAATATTAAGTGAGCACTTACTATGTGCTGATTTCTATGTCCAGAGGGATAAGAAAGAAATACCAGATGGGACCAAGCAAAGTTAGGTCTATTCTGCTCTAGGACCTCAACATCCCTGCCATAAAAATGTTACTATCTATTTGTGAGGCAGGAGGTATAGGTGCAGGCACACTCAGACATACTACCAACAGCAACCTGGTCTCTAGTTAAATTCAGAGATCATTTTAGCCAAAAGGGACCTGGGAGATCATCAGATCCAACACTTCCATTTTAGAAAATGCGTCAAACAGCCCGGAAATGACTTTCTAGGGTTACCTAATCCATCTGCCCCTGGTTACAGACAGTTTGAAGACAGCACATAGTACGAAATACTCCCCCATGATACGTTAGTAAATGGCAGGTCACCCTCTGATTGCTAAACCAGTACAACTAACCCATGCTGGTTATATTTCACCATTCCTGTGAGAATTAGCCCAGAGATTACCTATAAAGATGTGACTTAGGTGTTTGGGAACATCTGGACCTCCAATCAAGGTGACCTGAATGGAATGTCAGGTAAACAAATGGGACGGATGACTTTCTAGGCAAAGGGGATGGCTGGACTGGAAGGCAGGAATGGGGCTGCCCAACGAGCCAGATGGGGAGAGTGCCCATCCTCCACTGCCACTAAGTCTCTGGCTTCCAAGCCTCAAGCGTATCTCTACAGTAGATCCTGTCTGCTTCCTGGGATTCTCATGCTCCAACTGACGCTGAGCAGGACCCTGTGGGGTTGCTGAGCACAGAAGCCTGTCATACAGTTGCTAATCAGGGAAGGGAGGGGATGCAGAGACAAGGCAGGAACGGTGAAGAAACAATAGTGCAGCCTTGGGGCGGGGTCCTGGTTCCGCCTCAAGGGATACACATAAATATCTTTGAGCTCTTTAACAGAACTGAAACCGCCAACAAATGGAAGATGTTAGCATTCTTCATTCCAGAGATGATCACAGTTTGATCACCTTGAGAAGTTCATCAAGAGACCACCTGAGGCCAGATTAAAGGAGCGCAGGCCCTGCACACACCCTGATCCTTATCAGCAACCCAGCCCTTGAACCATTGCTGTAAAACTCCTCACCAGATCCTCCCAGGCTGGGACACACTGTATCGAGAGGCACAAGCCCGCTGTGTCCCCCTTTGCCTGGCAAAGCAATAAAGCTATTCTTTTCTACTTCACCCAAAACCCCATCTCCGATATGCAATTCAGTACCAGTGTACAGAGGCTGAGTTTTCGGCATCACAGCCGGGAGTGAAACTCCCAACAAACACTCTGAACACCAAAGCTTCGGTGAGCTTCCCTGGTTGTCAGTCCTCTGCTATTGTCATATATGGGAGTTGAGAGGGCAACGTGTGCCTAGGGATAAAAGCTTTGCGTTTGGAATCCACACAGTTCTTTACCCTATGCAACTCTTGTAACTTGTATTCTTTTGCTATTTGTAAAACTGTAATCGTAAGTGTAGAGCTTTCAGTGAGCTCTGGGAGTCTTCTTAGTGAATTATGGAACCTGAGAGTGGTCACAGGAACTCCAAAGTTTGTGACCAGCTGGTCAAAATCGAGGGTAGCCCCGAACACCCCTGAATTTTCGGCTGCTATCTGAAGTGAGGACCATCTTATGAGGACTGTGCCCTTAGTCTGAGGTCTGGCCCAACTCTGGGTACCTCGATACCACTATTTCCCTGACATCCCCCATCCAATCGGCCAAGAAATCCTGTTGGTTCCAATTGCAAAATACCTCCGAACTCTAGTCACTTTTGCCACAATCTCCACTGCTTCTATCCTGGCTTAAGCCCCAGGTCTCTCACTTGAATTACTGCCTTACCTTCCTAACCATCCTCCCTGCTTCTACCCTTGCCCCTCAATCTCTGCTATTCTCAACACAGCACCCAGAGTGATCCTTGTGAAACCTTAGATCAGATCATGTCACTCCTCAGCTCAAACCCTCCAATGGCTCCCCAACCGACTCCCAAGAAAAATACCAAGTCTCTATCATGCCCCCCAGGAGCTGGCCCCTTCGTCACTACTTTCCTCTCTAACCTCATTTCCTACTAACCTCTCCCTCCCTGCCTCTGCTCAACCACAGGAGCCTCACTGAATGTAACAGCTGTGCTCCCTTCCTAAGGCTTTTGTAGCTCCTGTGCCCTATACCTGGAAGGCTCTTTCCCTAGGTGCCACTTAGCTCCCTCCCTCACCTCCTTCAGGATTCTTTTGCTCAAATGTCACTCTCTCAGTGAACGCTTGCTGACCACCCTATTTAAAATTGTACTCCCATGTTTTAATTTTCTCTTTAGCACTAATCACCATTTGGCATACGACATCCGCCATATGTATAGTACTTGTTTATTTTCTTATCCCCCCCACTAGACAATAAACTCCGTGATGACAAGAATTTTTGTGTATTTTGCTCTCAATCTCTAGAATACCCGCTGGCATTTAGGGAACCCTCAAAATATCTATTGCACAAATAAATGAGCTCCTGTTCAGCAAGTAAACTTACGAGTACAGGTTAGACTCTCACCCACTGCTGATGGGAATGCAAAATGGCACAGCTACTTTGGAAGACAATTACGCTGTAAACCAATCACCAATTGGCATTGCCATACATCTACAATACAACCCAGCAATCCCACTCCTAGCTATCTAGCCCAGTAAAACTGAACAGCTATGTTCACGCAAAAGCTTGTATGTAAATGTTTATAGGGGTTTCATTCATAATTGCCCCAACCTGGAAACAGGAGTCCTGCAACAGGTGAATGGATGAGTACAATATAGCTTTTCCTGCAGCATGCTTCTCCATCAGAGATGTGATGATCTGTGGATACAAACACTGGCGTCTACATAATAGATATTGTTTCTCATTCTACATTTCCAATATAAATGGGCACATGTATTTTTATAACCAGTATTTCCAGTAGTTGGTGCAAGTCCATCCCTGAGAGGTGGATCCACTCTCATGGTAACGGGAGTAAGAATAAGTGACGGACAGTGCTTGGACTTGAGTATCAACATAAAAGCAAGTTTCACTTTTTATAATCTCTTGATCTCGGGCAAGTCCCTAACTCAGTGTCTGCCATTGAAGCCCCGATGCAACACCCTCTCACATGGCCCTTAATTCAAATATTGGTAGACATCAATGGGCCATGGTTCCACTGCATGCCTCATTCTGGTCACGTAGGAACAAGGGCTGAGCGGTTGTCTAAAGTCACACAGCTAACTAGTGGCAGTCTGGGCCAGAACCCTAGGCTTGGCTGTCTGAGGACCTGACCATCATCCCTGTATGTGTGTATGTATGTAAGTGTGTGTGCGTGTGTGTGTGTGTGTGTGTGTGTCCTCCCCCTCACTTGTTCTGTTTTCTCCTTCTGCCTAACCCTTTCCTTTTCATTCCTATATTTTAAATTGTGCTTCTTGATCTGATAGAAGAGAGATAAAAATTGCTAGCTAGAAAACACTAGCAGTGGAAACCAAAGACCAGCCAGTATGTGCTATGCTTAAGCATTACCTTTCAGCATTTTTGCATTTGGCTTTCTGCTCCTCAAGAAAACCTTCAATCAGTTGCTTTGTTTTGACCAAACTCAGTACCACACCAAAGGGTAAGTGATAAACTCAGTTTGTAGTTTAGTTCTACTATATGGGAAAAAGAAAATAGGAGTAGCTTCATTTTTACAAAAGCATATTTCTGGTTCAAATGAATTTTAAATTTAAAAATTTAAATGACTTTCTAGGGTTACCTAATCCATCTGCCCCTGGTTAAATTTAAATTAAATTTAAATTTTTAAAATTAATTCATAATTTATTTTGGGCTGAGTTGGGTCTTCGTTGCTGCATGCGGGCTTTCTCTAGTTGCAGCGAACGGGGGCTACTCTTTGTTGCAGGGTGCAGGCTTCTCATTGCAGTGGCTTCTCTTGTTGCAGAGCACAGGCTCTAGTGCACGGGTTTCTGTAGTTGTGAAATGTGGGCTCAGTAGTTGTGGCTCGTGGGATCTAGAGCACAGGCTCAGTAGTTGTGGCGTGCAGGATTAGTTGCTCTGCGGCATGTGGGATCTTCCCGGACCAGGGCTCGAACCCATGTCCCCTGCATTGGCAGGTGGGTTCCCAACCACTGCCCCACCAGGGAAGTCCCCACAAATGAATTTTAACAAGAGTTGGCACACCCATGGGGATTAATGAGAAATGACATCAGTCCCTTCTCTACACCAATTACAACGCCTTCCCCACCTTCCCACTCCCCTTAATAAGACAAAGACCCAAATTCATCACTGAGTTGCAGCTGCCCCATATCCTGTGGCAGTGGGGAGAAAAGGAACACCTACTTCGAGTTAAGTGTAATTTTATCTTTATGGGTCTAACACAAAACAATGGGAGACCTTTTGTTTGGGAAATACTACAATCTTGATCTGAAAAATAAGAAAACCAAATAAGCTTTTAGTAAAGCTCTTCAAATAAGAAAAACAAAAAGAAGGGCCCCACAAACTAGCTCAGTCCAGGAAGAGAAGCCACTTCTCACGCCACATCTACATGCACAGCCCAGATACCCTTTGATGTGACAGTGTGCAGGAGATCTCTGCTCTGGATAAGGATAAGACATCCAGTCTGGAACTCAAAGAGAAGCGTGGTGCCCGACTAGTTCAAATGAAATTAGCTTAAAGGATATGAACATTTTATCAGATAAGCAAAATGAATTGAAATTTACACCTCTACCTAGAAGATGTGCACACAGAAAAAAAGATCAGATACAATGCAACAATTAAAATCTCATTATATAGCCCATTCCCCAGGTCCCCAGGGATCCATGGGAGACCCGAGGGCTGGTGGGGGGAGGCTGAGCCTGCTGGCTCGCAGCTGATGTTGAGGAAACCTGGTTGCCAGGTAACCAGTTAGTAACCAAAGAGGCAGAGGGGTGGGGGGGGGGAACACTTGCCAGGAAGGCTGGCTCCAAGCTTCTGTGGCAGATATGGGCCCCATGATTCCCCACTTGGACTTACCTAACAACACAGTCACAAGCAAGGTGATGAGCTCTTGGTCAGTAACTTGCCTTTGGCTAACACAACCCCAAATGACTAATCTGATGGATTTTTTTTTTCCAAAATGTAATTAACTGGAGTCATCAGTTGTGTCATCATTGCACAGACTCCAAGTTAGAGCTGTTCTAAGGTGAGGCTGGAGCAACAATGTGCCAGGTGTGTCACTGGATCTTTTCTGCTTGGTTCCTCTAGCTCTCCATCTGTGGCTGATTACCTTTCCCAAAGGTTGCTGCAACAATACCGCCCATCCCACGCGCTCTTCTGCAATGTGACTTTGTCATGCCCCCATCAGGAGGTGGAGTCCAATCCTCTCCTTCAGTATGGGTAGACTTGGGAATGCTTTTCCCAATAGTGTATGGCAGCAATGATACTGTGGGACCTCCATGGCCACATGTAAAAGCAGTAGCTTTTGCCTTGTTCACTGGAACACTAAAGCATGGACCCCTGAGCCTCAGTGTAAGAAGACTTATATAAGTCTGACTCCCCAGATGCCGCCATGCTGTGAGGAAGCCAAATAACGGGTAGTCTTGGTCTTTCCCATCAGGGCATCCCAGAAGCCCAGGCCCCAGACAAGCAAATATAGAGCCTCTCGATAATTCCAGCCCCCAGCCATCAAGTCCGTCACCTGCCTCCACATTCCTAGCTGAGGCCCCAGACATCATGGGGCAGACATAAGACATTCCCACGGTGCACTGACCAACCAACAGAAACCGTGAACACAATAAACTGGTTGCTAGTTTAAACCAGTACGTTTTTGGATAGTTTGTCTTACAGCATTAGTAACTGAAATAAGAGTCTTGGCCACTATGATATTGTGATATAAAAAAAGAAAAAAACCAACATCTATTGGGTCTTCATTCCCGGTTCCTGGCACAGAGCTTCTAAAACTCTTGGAATTTCCTGAGTGATAGGGGTGTGAGGAGTGTATTTTGTCTTTCATAATAAGCCCCTTTCAACCATACTAGAGTTTATGCTAATGAGCTAACTCCTGGGGAATGGAGTTTAGTTGCCAGAGGAGCCAGCCACGTGATTAGAAGGTGGAAACTTTCAGTCCCTTCCCCACCTCTGACGCCTGGGAAGGTTAGAGGGTCACGAGAAGGAGTTAATCACCAATGGCGCTGCCGTCCGCTACACACACTGGGGTGTTGCCTCCAAGACCTTCCTTCAGACATGCAACACTGCAGAATCTGGAACAGAGGTGCCCCCAGCTGGAAGAATTCATTACTGCTGCCCCGAATTTGAAAAACAATACCAGCAATCAAAAGGCTAGCACAATCACTACTGATCAAACCAGGTGGATGACAAGGTCTTGGTGCTCCAGCGGGGTGTCAGGCCTGAGCCTCTGAGGTGGGAGAGCCGAGTTCAGGACACTGGACCATCAGAGACCCCCCAGCTCCACGTAATATCAATCAGTGAGATGTCTCCCAGAGATCTCCTTCTCAACGCTAAGACCCAGCTTCACTCAACGACAAGCAAGCTCCAGTCCTAGACACCCCATGCCAAACAACTAGCAAGACAGGAACACAAACCCACCCATTAGCAGAGAGGCTGCCTAAAATCATAATAAGTTCAGAGACACCACAAAACACACCACCAGACGTGGACCTGCTCACCGGAGAGACAAGATCCAGCCTCAGCCACCAGAACACAAGCACCAGTCCCCTCCACCAGGAAGCCTACACAACCCACTGAACCAACTTTAGCCACTGGGGGCAGACACCGAAAACAATGGGAACTACGAACCTGCAGACTGTGAAGAGGAGACCCCAACACAGTAAGTTAAACAAAATGAGAAGACAGAGAAATACGCAGAAGATGAAGGTGCAAGGTAAAAACCCACCAGACCAAACAAATGAAGAGGAAATAGGCAGTGTACCTGAAAAACAATTCAGAGTAATGATAGTGAAGATGATCCAAAATCTTGGAAATAGAATGGAGAAACTACAAGAAACGTTTAACAAGGACCTAGAAGAACTAAAGAGCAAAACAACAACGATGAACAACACAATAAATGAAATTTAAAATTCTCTAGAAGAAATCAATAGCAGAATAACACAGGCAGAAGAACGGATAAGTGACCTGCAAGATAAAATAGTGGAAATAACTACTGCAGAGCAGAATAAAGAAAAAAGAATGAAAAGAAGGACAGTCTCAGAGACTTCTGGGACAACATTAAACACACCAGCATTTGAATTATAGGGGTCCCAGACGAATAAGAGGAAAAGAAAGGGTCTGAGAAAATATTTGAAGAGATTATAGTCGAAAACTTCCCTAACACGTGAAAGGAAATAGCCAAACAATTCCAGGAAGCGCAGAGAGTCCCATACAGGATAAATCCAAGAAGAAACATGCCAAGACACATATTAATCAAACTATCAAATATTAAATACAAAGAAAAAATGTTAAAAGAAGCAAGGGAAAAACAACAAATGACATAAGAGGGAATCCCCATAAGGTTAACAGCTGATCTTTCAGCAGAAACTCTGCCAGCCAGAAGGGAGTGGCAGGACATATTTAAAGTGATGAAAGGGAAAACCTACAACCACGATTAGGATCTCATTCAGATTCTATGGTGAAATCAAAATCTTTACAGACAAGCAAAAGCAAAAAGAATTCAGCACCACCAAACCAGCTTTACAACAAATGCTAAAGTAACTTCTCTAGGCAGAAAACACAAGAGAAGGAAAAGACCTACAAAAACAAACCCAAAACAATTAAGAAAATGGTAACATGAACATACACGTTGATAATTACCTTAAATGTAAATGGATTAAATGCTACAACCAAAAGACATAGACCGGCTGAATGGATACAAAAACAAGACCCGTATATATGCTGTCTACAGACCTAGGGACACATACAGACTGAAAGTGAGGGGATGGAAAAAGATATTCCATGAAAATGGAAACCAAAAGAAAGCTGGAGTAGCAATTCTCATATCAGACAAAATAGACTTTAAAATAAAGACTATTACAAGAGACAAAGAAGGACACTACATAATGATCAAGGGATCAAACCAAGAAGAAGATATAACAATTGTAAATATTTATGCACCCAACATAGGAGCACCTCAATACATAAGGCAAATGCTAACAGCCATAAAAGGGGAAATCGACAGGAACACAATCACAGTAGGGGAATTCAACACCACACAATCACCAATGGACAGATCATCCAAAATGAAAATAAATAAGGAAACACAAGCTTTAAATGATACATTAAACAAGATGGACTTAATTGATATTTATAGGACATTCCATCCCAAAACAACAGAATACACTTTCTTCTCAAGTGCTCGTGGAACATTCTCCAGGACAGATCATATCTTGGGTCACAAATCAAGCCCTGGTAAATTTAAGAAAACTGAAATCAAGTACCTTTTCTGACCACAACTCTATGAGACTAGATATCAATTACAGGAAAAAAACTGTTAAAAAATACAAACACATGGAGGTTAAACAATACGCTACTAACTAACCAAGAGATCACTGAAGAAATCAAAGAGGAAATCAAAAAATACCTAGAAACAAATGACAAGGAAAACACGACCATCCAAAACCTATGGGATGCAGGAAAAGCAGTTCTGAGGGAAGTTTATAGCAATACAATCCTACCTCAAGAAACAAGAAACATCTCAAATAAACAACCTTACCTTACACCTAAAGCAATTAGAGAAAGAACAACAACAACAACAACAAAAAAAACCCAAAGTTAGCAGAAGGAAAGAAATCATAAACATCAGATCAGAAACGAATGAAAAAGAAATGAAGGAAACAATAGCAAAGGTCAATAAAACTAAAAGCTGATTCTTTAAGAAGATAAACAAAATTGATAAATCATTAGCCAGACTCATCAAGAAAAAAAGGGAGAAGACTCAAATCAGTAGAGTCAGAAATGATAACAGGAGAAGTAACAACTGACACTGCAGAAATAAAAAGGATCATGAGAGATTACTGCAAGCAACTACATGCCAATAAAATGGGCAACCTGGAAGAAATGGACAAATTCTTAGAAAAGCACAACCTTCTGAGACTGAACCAGGAAGAAATAGAAAATGTAAACAGGCCCATCACAAGCACTGAAATTGAGACTGTGACTAAAAATCTTCCAACAAACAAAAGCCCAGGACCAGGTGGCTTCACAGGCAATTTCTATCAAACATTTAGAGAACAGCTAACACCTATCCTTCTCAAACTCTTCCAAAATATGGCAGAGGAAGGAACACGCCCAAACTCATTCTATGAGGCCACCATCACCCTGATACCAAAACCAGACAAAGATGTCACAAAAATGAAAACTACAGGCCAATATCACTGATGAATATAGATGCAAAAATCCTCAACAAAATACTAACAAACAGAATCCAACAGCACATTAAGAGGATCATACACCATGATCAAGTGGGGTTTATCCCAGGAATGCAAGGATTCTTCAATACACGCAAATCAATCAGTGTGATACAGCATATTAAAGAATTGAAGGATAAAAACCATATGATCATCTCAACAGATGCACAAAAAGCTTCTGACAAAATTCAACACACATTTATGATTAAAAACCCTCCAGAAAGGAGGCATAGAGAGAACCTACTTCAACATAATAAAGGCCATATATGACAAACCCACAGACAACATCATTCTCAATGGTGAAACACTGAAACTGTTTCCAGTAAGATCAGGAACAAGACACCACTGCCCACTCTCACCACTATTATTCAACATAGTTTTGGAAGTTTTAGCCACAGCAATCAGAGACAAGAAAGAAATAAAAGGAATCCAAATCAGAAAAGAAGAAATAAAACTGTCACTGTTTGCAGATGACATGGTACTATACATAGAGAATACTAAAGATGCTACCAGAAAACTACTAGAGCTAATCAATGAATCTGGTAAAGTAGCAGGATACAAAATTAATGCACAGAAATCTCTTGCATTCCTATACATTAATGATAAAAAATCTGAAAGAGAAATTAAGGAAACACTCCCATTTACCACTGTAACAAAAAGAATAAAATACCTAGGAATAAACCTACCTAAGAAGATAAAGGACCTGAATGCAGAAAACTATAAGACACTGATGAAAGAAATTAAAGAAGATACAAACAGATAGAGAGATATACCATGTTCTTGAATTGGAAGAATCAACATTGTGAAAATGACTATACTACCCAAAGCAATCTACAGATTCAATGCAATCCCTATCAAACTACCAATGGCATTTTCCACAGAACTAGAACCAAAAATTTCACAATTTGTATGGAAACACAAAAGACCCCGAATAGCCAAAGCAATCTTGAGACAGAAAAACGGAGCTGGAGGAATCAGGCTCCCTGACTTCAGACTACACTACAAAGCTACAGTAATCAAGACAGTATGGTACTGGCACAGAAACAGATATCTAGGTTAATGGAACAGGACAAAATGCCCAGAGATAAACCCACACACATATGGTTACCTTATCTTTCATAAAGGAGGCAAGAATATACAATGGAGAAAAGACA
This sequence comes from Monodon monoceros, assembly GCF_005190385.1. Lineage (NCBI taxonomy): Eukaryota > Metazoa > Chordata > Mammalia > Artiodactyla > Monodontidae > Monodon > Monodon monoceros. The sequence continues at coordinate 96,945,804 of NW_021703772.1, forward strand.
GCCTCTTCAATAAGTGTTGCTGGAAAAACTGGACAGCTACATGTAAAAGAATGAAATTAGAACACTCCCTAACACCACACACAAAAATAACCCCAAAATGGATTAAAGACTTAAATGTAAGGCCAGACACTATAAAACTCTTAGAGGAAAACAGGAAGAACACTCTTTGAGATAAATCACAGCAAGATCCTTTTGACCCACCTCCTAGAGAAATGGAAATAAAAACAAAAATAAACAAATGGGAGCTGATGAAACTTAAAAGCTTTTGCACAGCCAAGGAAACCATAAACAAGAGGAATAGACAACCCTCAGAATGGGAAAAAATATTTGCAAACGAAGCAAAAGACAAAGGAATTATCTCCAAAATATACAAGCAGCTCATGCAGCTCAATATCAAAAGAACAAACAACCCAATCCAAAAATGGGCAGAAGACCTAAATAGACATTTCTCCAAAGAAGAGATACAGATTGCCAACAAACACATGAAAAGATGCTCAACATCACTAATCATTAGAGAAATGCAGATCAAAACTACAATGAGGTATCGCCTCACATGGGTCAGAATGGCCATCATCAAAAAATCTACAAACAATAATGCTGAAGAGGGTGTGGAGAAAAGGGAACCCTCTTGCACTGTTGGTGGGAATGTAAATTGATACAGCCACTATGGAAAACAGTATGGAGGTTCCTTAAAAAACGTAACAGTAGAACTACCATACAACCCAGCAATCCCACTACTGGGCATATACCCTGGGAAAACCATAATTCAAACAGAGTCCTGTACCACAATATTCATGGCAGCTCTATTTACAATAGCCAGGACATGGAAGCAACCTACATGTCCATCAACAGATGAATGGATAAAGAAAATGTGGCGCATATATACAATGGAATATTACTCAGCCATGAAAAGAAACGAAATTGAGTTGTTTGTAGTGAAGTGGATGGACCTAGAGTGTGTCATACAGAGTGAAGTCAGAAAGAGAAAAACAAATACCGTATGCTAATACATATATATGCAATCTAAAAAAAAAAAAAAAGGTTCTGAAGAACCTAGGGGCAGGACAGGAATAAAGACTTGAGGACATGGGGAGGGGGAAGGGTAAGCTGGGACGAAGTGAGAGAGTGGCATGGACATATATACACTTCCAAATGTAAAACAGATTGCTAGTGGGAAGCAGCCACATAGCACAGGGAGTTCAGCTCGGTGCTCTGTGACCACCTAGAGGGGTGGGATAAGGCAGCGTGGGAGGGAGACGCAAGAGGGAGGGGATATGGGGATATATGTATACGTATAGCTGATTCACTTTGTTATACAGCAGAAACTAACACAACATTGTAAAGCAATTATACTCCAATAATGATGTTGAAAAAAAAATCACCAATGGCCAATGCTTTAATCAACTGTGCCTATGTCCTAGAACCTCCATAAAAACCCTAAATGATGGGAATCAGAGAGCTTCTGGGTTGGTGAACACATCCATGTGCTGGAAGAGTGGTACATCCCGACTCCGCTGGGACAGCAGCTCCTTTGCTCTGAACCGTTCCAGACCTTGTCCTATGCACCTCTTCGTCTGGCTATTCACTTTTTTTTTATAACATCCTTTATAATAAAGTGACAAATGTAAGGAAAATATTTTCCTGAGTTCTGTGTACTGATATAGCAAATAATGTAACCTGAGGAGGGGGTCATAGGAACTCCTGTTTGGTAGCCAAGTTGGGCAGAAGTGGGGGTAACCTGGGAACGAACACACCACTTGCATCTGGTGTCTGAAGTAGGGGACAGTCTTGTGGGACTGAGCCTTTAAACTGAGGGGTCTGCACCAACTCTGGGTAGTTTCAGAATTGAACTGTGTTGCAGGACACCCCGTTGGTGTCCACAGAGAACTAGAGAAGTGCTTGGTGTCAGAAGTGTTGTGAGTAGAGAAACAGTCTTCCTTTAGCCATCATTCCCTCCCAGCGGAGGGTCCAGAGCTCTTACTGCCAGCTGAGGAGGGAAAAGACATGAGACAGAGGAAAACTCCCCTATAAAAGGGGTTCAGACAGGAGCTAGGCCGGTGCCCAAAAGCTTTAGATCCAAAGATTACTAGCCACTCCCTGCCTTAAGGAATTTCCCCATCCCCATTATAATCACTCCAACTCCCCCATCTCCCCTGTGCTCCAGCCACCAGATCTACTTTCTTAGGCAGAACCTTGAAGCCTACAGTAGGATGCCAAGACCCCATACATCATGAGCTACGCTCAAATTAAAGCCCTGTGTAAGAGACCTTGGCACCATTGGCATGAAACACAGGGACCTTCAGAAAGCTGTTTTTCATTCATTACTCTTGTGACATCTTGTACTCATAGTAACCTGCCCTCTATTTTCCACCAGCAGCAAATACATAGCCAGGGGAAAATAACTTATTTTAATATTTGTTAAAGACAAACCTAAACAGGAAAGCAAAGATGTGCCCATTTTTCCAAGTACTTTACTGTAGTTCAAGGCCAAATAACACCCAAAAAATGTATATTTTATGAAGGACACTGGCCTGATACTGGCCCCAGCTACAAGAGGCAGGTATTTTATCATAGCATGTCGGTTCCCGGTCAATTATGACAGACAGTTAGCTAAAATTAGCTAAAAATAACTGAAGACATAGCCAAAGAGCCACAGATCTCCTGATGTGCTATAGAGCCTTGGTTTCTATGCTTTTCTGTGTTTGGAGCCTTTTTTTTTTTTTTTAAGGATAACACAACTTCATTGAAACACGTTTGACAGCTTCCACTTCCAGCAGGTACAGCGCTAGTGAAATGCCACAACGATCAACCTGGATTAGAATCACCATAGACCATCCTAATCCCTCCTAAAGCAAAATGCAGTTTCTACCGGAGGACTTCAAAAATTTTCACTGTGAGAACATATCTTCAATCTTCAATGCTGCTGTTAAAAAGAAATAACAGACCCCAAACGGAATCGTCTATGCTAAGTCCCGCGCCAGCAAACCAAGACTGAATACCCTAACCTAACCACAGTCTTAACCCACCCTCTCCCCCAAGTAGGTAATTTAACCAGTTAACCTGGAATGACCTGGTTGGCACTAGTGAGGTAATCTCCCCAATACGCCCTTCCATTCCCCTTAGGAACGCCTAAAACAATGCATTCTTTGCTAATAATTTCCTTTTTCTACTCCCTTTCCACCTTTAAAAACCTTTCCTTTTCTGCAGCTCAGCAGGGTTCCGTTGCTAGATGGGAAGATGCCTGATTCATGAATTCTTAATAAAGCCAATTGTATCTTCAAGTTTAATTGAATTTTTGTTGTTTAACAAATTTGGTGGCAGTGGTGGGACCAACGGAGACTTCTGAGGGCTTTAGAGACAACGAGGAACTAAAGTGTGGTACCCACGAACCCTCTGAGATATCAGTCTTTCTCTCCATTTCTGAGGGTCATGGGTAAGTTGCCTCTTGGTTCTGAGCGCTGCTTTCTTTGTGTCGAGCTCCCCATAGAATCTGCTTTCTAGTTAGTTCCCCCATTTGTCTGGATTCACTTGTTCTACCATTGGGAGCTGCTGGTAGTTTAGACCCCAATTTCCCAGATGATAGGAAACCCCAGCCCTTGGCTTTGTCTCCAGATTCCACACTGGGAACTTCTGGGGGCAGCTGCGGTTCCCCATGTGTTAGCAAGCAGCCCATAGTCCCCTTTCTTTGGGGTTCACTGGTTCAATCCTTTCCCCAACCTCCAGTTCCAGGTTAGGGATTGCTGGAGAATTGTGGCGATGCACACAGGGCCTTTTCTTGGCCAGGGTGCAATAATATCTCTTGGTTACTGCTGATATATTAAGGTGTGTATGTTTGTCTGTTTTATTTTGTGTCAATAAAGGCTAAATGCTAATGGGGACCTTAGAAGTCAAAAAAGCCACAAAAATTGGTGGGCACAGATCAAGCACTTTAGGAGCTGTTAGAATGCTCCCTTCCAAAACCAGACTCCTGTGTTTGGATAAGTCGGTCACAGTGGGTCACGCACCAACCTCTACAAAATGTCCACGCAACTGGGTATACTGTAAAACATCACACAAAATTCCCAACCCAGCAGCACGTCCGTTTTTAGATAGCGAGGCTCTGAGAGACCCAAAGCCTTACCTAAATAAATAAATGATAATAAAAATGGGATCCTTAAAATCCAAAGAGTTATTAAGCAGGTATGCTGGAAGGTGGTATGCTTAACTATAAATATCTATAAAAATGGCCCAAATTGTATTAATAACAACAAAGAATTTTGTTTCCTAAGAACTTGGCTCGGAAACCATCAAGTTAGGGGCCCCAAAATACGGCTGGACAGAAATGTGGCTTGTACCCCATTTGAGGCTAGATATGGCTGGACAGAAAGGCGGGTTGAATTCCGTTTGTAGCCAAGAGCCCTACCAAACTGTTGCCAGTCTTCAGGGAAATTACAATGGCCATTATGAGGAATGTTCTAATTTAGATAAGACAATTTAAGAGGAGCACTTAAAAGCAAGGGACACCTACTTTAATTGGTATGCAGAAGCCTCCAAGAGGCTTCAAAATTCCAAAACACCTTCGTTGAAAGATGCATTACAAAAAGTAATAGGGCTTCCCTGGTGGCGCAGTGGTTAAGACTCCGCCTGCCAATGCAGGGGACATGGGTTCGAGCCCTGATACGGGAAGATCCCACATGCCGCGGGAGCAACTAAGCCCGTGTGCCGCAACTACTGAGCCTGCGCTCTAGAGCCCGTGAGCCACAACTACTGAGCCCGCGCGCCGCAACTACTGAAGCCCACGCGCCTAGAGCCCGTGCTCCGCAACAAGAGAAGCCACCGCAATGAGAAGCCTGCGCACCACAACGAAAAGCAGCCCCCGCTCGCTGCAACTAGAGAAAGCCCGCGCGCAGCAACGAAGACCCAACGCAGCCAAAAATAAATTAATTAAATAAAAACTAATAAAAAATTAAACCTATGAGAGGTATCTAAAACAAAATACTGACGTAACTCCTACTGCTCCCATCTATCCTCCTTTACTTGAGTATCCATTCTACTCATTCTCTGTCTGGAGTGTCTTTCCACTTCAAAAACTCTACAATAAACAAAAATCTATCAAGTTAACGGCCTTACGGATGCTGCTGTGTCTACCTTCAAAAGACCACCGCCCCCCAACCCCGTATGGGCCCCTCCCATAGTTGATCAGTCTCTGAAGAATTTTCTGGTAAACCCTTAAACAGCCAAGGGAAACTAAAATACTTTAAATCCCATTTGGAGCCTCCAGATGGGTTGCTGGGAAAACTGGCAAAAGCTGGTTAAGGGTGGGAATCCTTAGTAGAGTCGGTTCCCCCTGGATGTCTGTCTACAGTACCCCATAGAGAGAGAAAAATAAAATATCTTTTGCACCAACCTTGGGGACACCTCTTAAATCTAAGGGTTGTTTAATACTGCCAGAAATATTTACTGGCAGTATGTCCTGGCTAAAACTTGATAAGATATTTAAAATAATTCAATAAAACTTTATGATCAGAAATTTGGCCAAATTGGAAGCTGATATTCAGAGCCTGAAAGGAAATGGTTAGGGCCTCTCCTCTAAGCTAACGTAAAAGTAAGTACCCAGGATGTGTGGGGTAGATGGAAGGGGTTTTAAAGCCCTTGTAAAGGGTTTATGGGTGAATCAACCTATGATGTCATTTAAGTTGCAACCCAATTCCTTGAGGAATTAAAATCAACTGTCCTTATCTTAAGATATTTGCACAACTCTAAGTGCAGCTCTAGAGGCAGTTCAAATTCATCTACTCCTTTTTACCAATCCCCAAACTTGCCCTATTCATCTTAAAAGGGAAGATTTGGGGATTTCTTCCTTGCGCCTCTGAGATGTAAATTTTAAAATACCAGCTTCAGGGAAGTAATTCTTATCAGGAAACAAAAGGGGAGGTCATCTGAAACTTAACTTTAGCCATCTGAGCAGGCCGCCTTGACTAATTCCATCTACCAGAAAAACAACTTAGATCCAAATTCTTTTGTAACTACTAAAGCAGAGGCTCTAAGGTCACTGCTTACATCTGTCTCTATGTTTATGTGTGTCTATCTATATATACGATGTAGATGTGGTATTTTTCTACCTTCAGATGGTACTGCAAAAAAATTAATTTGTAAAAGAACTCTACTTAACTGGCCCAAAGAAAACTAAGTGTTTATGTAAGTTAAATTCTCAGAAATATAATAGAAACTAACCCAAATGTATTTCAAGTTCATGTGATCTGGGAAAATATTAGGTATTAAAGCTAGTTTAAGGTTTTTGGTTTAATTAAAACAGCCATGTCTTTAATGAGTTATCAGCATCAAATGTAATACTTTTACTCTATAAGAAGTTCACGTTATCTCTATTACAAAATTTGTCAGCCAGAAAATTAATTTAGGATGAAGACTGACATCATTTATTGTCGAATGAAGTTTTTGTGAGTAGTCTTTGTTAAGAACAAATAGAAGTAAGTAGAATAAAAAGTTTTTAGGTCGACTTTTTAAATAGTTTCCTCAAATCTTTTTGGTAACCTGAAACCTTAAAGTTTTGCTAAGTTAAATGATGAGCTAAGTTAAATTCACTGAATATCCAAATCATTTCCAAATAAGATAAAATACTAAAACATTAATTACTGAACATAGGTTTATCTACTTTCGGCTTTCTTTTACATAAGAACTAAAGATTTTCAGTTCTATCAGTGAATGTGTCCTGTGACAAATGAGAAATTTGCTATGAAGAAAACATGCATTTCTAAAAGTTATTAAAAATATTTATAAATTTTTCAAGCCACAGAATGCCAGTGTAAGAGATAGCCCACATTTGCTTACCTATTTTCACTAGAAATTAAGGTTTTTAAGGGTTAAAACTTCTAATACTCAATTAAAGCTACTAGCAGCAAAAAGAAAGCTGGAAAGATTTATGGAAAAGGAATCTTGTGAAAGGAATTTTATGTCAAGCTGGATAAGACTGAATGAATTTGTTATAAGGACTTATTAAAATAAGCTTTAAAATCTGTAGTGTACTTATATACAATTAAAACAATTTTCTTTCATCTGCTAAATGGACAAAGTGATTTTGGACAACCAGTCTACTCCTAAAAAGAGGCTGTGAAAGGTTTTCTCTTTACCTATTCTTTTTTTCTTCTGAAGGTATTCTTTTATTGTTGCAGTGTTTTTTTACAATATTGAAAAACTGAAGGGCGAAGAGAAAACTTCACATCAACCAGAGGGGAAGGATGATTGTTCATGGTACATCCATTTAGAGGAAATTTACAATCATTAAAAATGAATTCTCTGAAGGAGATGTAATAAATTGAAAGTTACTTACACTATGTTCAAGTTTTTTTTTTAATTCCCCTCCCACCAAAAATGGGGATAGGGGAGTGAAAAAGCCAATAATGTTACAAATCCACCTTCATGGCTACAAAATTTGTGGGCTCAGCGCCCTCTTTGGACTGATGCATCTTTACCTTTTAAGTAACCTGCCTAGAAAACAAAGATTTTATGTCTTGTCAAAATAATTTCCTGTGTTTCATGTTGTTCTTACGAGGTTTCTTATTACTTAAGGAAACTGATTCTTCCCTATTAAAAGAGCTAAGGTGTTTATTTGTTACAACTATTTTAACTTTCTGTATTTGACTTCAAAGTCTTTAATTATCACTATGGTGAGATAGATAACTACGTATTGTTTCACAGTGACCTATGATCCCATTTGACACGGTGTTTTAAAACCTTTTCATAGTTTTGACAAACTTCTCCCAAATCAAATTCTAAATGAAGTCTTTTTGAACTTGAGCTAACTTTGGAATTTTCCAGAGGCCACTGGAACATCTCAAAAGATTTGTTCTCTCCTTAAAAACAAGTAGGATATTACATTAATTACACTTATTTGGTATGTTAAATTACATAGGAAATACTGTCAAATAAGTGATGCAAAACCTTAAATTCTGTTTGTGTTTATATATGCTATTAATAAGTGTTCCGGAAATTGTATGAAATTCCTAGAAATATGATGTCCTAGTATAATGTTATCACTTGTAATTCTAGTTACTATCTTAAAGTGTATGTCATAGAAATAAGCAAATAACGTTGTCAATTCATTATAGTGAATTCTCATCAGACCTTTTAACAATGGACATTTAAAAAAAAATCTTTTGTCAGTTTTAGATAGTTATTGTTTTACTTTGATGCTTTTACAAAAGCGTTCCTGCAGAAGTACTTCATCTTCAAGGAGACTTAAGGAAAAGACTTCGGACAAGTAGAGCATTTCAATAACTTTAAGATCATAAAACTGAACCAAGTAAGAATTTCCAGAACTAATAGAGAAACTAGACTCAAGCAGAACAAGAATTAATGAGACTGAATAAACTGAAGAGGACGATTATAATTTTTAGACTTTTGTTTTAAAACACTGCTGGTGCCTTAATGTTTTGTTTTTCCAGATTCAAAGAAACCTTTTCTCTTAAGCTATCTAGGGCTTACAGCAATGGTAAATTATACCTCTTTAAACAAGGATGAAAATGTACTTTTTCTTCCTACCTGATCCCTCCAGAATTCAGAAACTCTTAGGTATCCTTTTCATGGCAATACAGCTAGTTATGTACATAAGCTCAATAAGCATCTATTCTCCTTGTAACAGGACACAATTGGAAACATTGGCTATATCGCCAGGATTTGACTGTCTTGTCAAATATTCAGACCCAGATATGATCAGTTTTTAAGATCTAAAGTTAACTTCATGCAGACAATAAAGCCCCTTGGAAAAACTGACCTGGTACCTTGCTTACAAGGTGTCAGCAAAGCAGTCTTAAAAAGGACTTAAATGGTTAATCACTATTCGTGCTGCATTTATGTAAATAATTAAGTTTCATGCAAACAAATTAGCTTTACTGTGATTATCTTGAAAAAAATGGGAGTGATTATAGACATAAAAATTATGTTGGCATAATTTTTGTAGGTTCTGGTTCTGTTAATTCTCTTTGAAGTTTTGTTATTTATCTTTAAACTGGACTGGATCCTGAATTCTTCTAATTTCCTCAAACATCTGGCTACAACTCTCCAAACTCATGTTTCCAATTTTCTCCCACCCTTCTGATTTGGAATCACTAAGAGCAAAGACTGCCCTTGAATCTCCTTGTAAGGGACTATACCAGGTCCTCCTCATTACCCAAATGGCAGCCAACTTCAGGGACTTGAGCCTTGGATACACATATCACAGCTGAAGAAGGTTCCACCTGACACCTGGTCCTGTGCAGACGCTGGAGACCTCCAAATCAAATTAACCAGGAAGAAAAGTAGTTGACATCGAGGTAGATTATTTCCTCCCAAGATACCAGATCAGTACTTCATACGTTAACTAAACATGAAACCCTTTCTTCTTCTCTCTTTCCTTTACTCTGGCATCAGCCTAAAAAGCTAACACCATCACCCATATCTCCCAGGTCACTGCTAAGGAAAAGAGGGGTAACCTTTCAAACCATCACCAAAAAACTCAGATCAGTCCCGTCTCTCGGTAATAAGCCCAGACTTGGGGTACTCTGCATCTAGGCTCTACACACACACACAAAAGGGGACACAAGGGAAGGGTAACCATAATAAAACTGACTGTGTGGTCTACAGACGTTTAAGATTTTACTGGCCTCCAGGGCTGTCACCTTTCCAGTCCTAAGCCACAGATTCAAATGGGGATTATCAGGAAACGTTCACGATTCTGATTCATTTCCTCTGACAAGTCCCTGCATCCCCAGTTAGGAGTAAATGTAAATGAGGCTATGATCAGGAGCCTCTCCTTAACTCTTTGAAAGTACTGTGAAATCTGCTAAGGCAATAACTCCCAACAAAAATCCTTAGACTCTCTGGTCCAAGTTATTCTTGATAATACCACAGCCCTTGGTTACCTTTTAGCTGAGCAAGGAGGTGTTTGTGCTGTGACCAACCTCACTAGCTGTAACTGGATTAACACTCTGGGGAAGTCGAAACTCAGCTGCGTAACATCACCGAACAAGCCCCTTGGCTTAAAAAGTGACCCCTTCTGTGGGGTTTTTCTTTGACTCATTTGCTTTTGATTTGGGTCTTGGGGACCATGGCTCCAAAGTGCACTCCAGACATTGGGAATGATCCTGCTTATAATCATCATAGTGGTCTCCTTGGCGCACTGTATTGTCTCAAAAAGCTTTAAATGTGGGTGCGTAGCCACTAACCACCAACAAATGATCTCCCCAAGGATGGAACATCAGTAAAGGAACGAAGAGAAAGACCAACTAAAAAAAACTGTAGACCCGAAGTTGGGACCTGTGAATATCAGAGACTCAGCCATCCGATCCATGAATGTGGATCACGACCCATGAATGTCACACAGGGGATCAGTAAAAGCTGCAAAACTACAGAGTGGTAGCTGAAAGTGATGCTAATGACTTAAATTCTGGTCACATCTCTCAGTTAAGCTGAGAGTCTGATCAAAAGGGGCTAACTGTTAAAAAGAAATAACAGGCCTAAAATGGAGTCACTTGTGCTAAGCCCCACGTCAGCAAACCAAGACTTAATACCTAATCTAATTGCAGTCTTACCCTCCAACCCAGAATGTAACCTTTAACCAGTCAACTTAGAATTACCTGGTCAGCACTAGTGAGGCAATCTGCTGATACGACCTTCCATTCCCCTTAGGAGGGTGACGGTGTCTGAAACAATGCATTCTTTGATAATAATTTCCTCTTTCTGTTTCCTTTCTATCTTTAAAACCTTTCCTTTTCTACTGCTCAGCAAAGCTCCTCTCTGTTGTTCAATTCACGAAGCCTTTAACAAAGCCAGTCAGATCTTCAAATTCACTTGCTGAATTTTTGTTGTTTAACACTGCCAAACAAAAAATCAGATTCAACATACAAACTGCCTCTTAACAATTTGAGAGATGTCCAAATTTTAAAATCTCACTTTCCATTGCAACCAGTTAATTAAGTCAAGATATTTCCTGTCCTCCTGGTGGGGAGTAACTTGAAACAAAGTCTAAAGCACCAAACTAACCAGTTTCCAGAAGAAGCTAGAAATATTGCTGCAAGTCATTTAAAGCCAGGTAGAAGAAATGAATCAAGAATCCTATACAAATCTACAATTTCATCCAGTACCACATGCATTCCAAGACCCAGCATCCTGTGTACCATGCAACAGATGTCTGAATTAATTCCTCTAGAATAAGCCTGAAGGTTATCACCCTGTAGGTTAAATATGGAATGTGATGCTTGTCAGACCAATTCCAGCAGCTTTGCTGGGGAAACAAACTGATCTCTATCCAAGAAGGCAGGGGCAAAAGTTGCTAACTTGTTTGATGCCACAGAAGACTTCCAAGGAATCCCTTTCGGGGTGCTGCAGCTGGGTGAATCCTCAGGGGCACCACCAACACAGCGGACAACAGATGGTACATCAAGTTTGTCCTAAGGAGGAGATGACAGACCAGGAGCAACCCTTTAGTAAGCCAGCACGCCCGTCAAAACTCAGATGCCCCAGTTCGCCTCTACACTAGACGGTCCTGCAGTGGAGCTCACTGAATAATGCAGGGCGCGGCGTCTGGGTGGCTCCACTGGAATCACCAACAGATTGCTCCCATCTATAAATACTGGCTACAGATGTTGCAAGTGGATGGCTTTATTTTTTTGTCGTTCCCTCCCATCTTTAAGTGTTGGCGCAGACAGTACGGATATGCTACCATCTTTGAGGAACACCAAATGCTACATCAGCGTTATTAACATACGCGTTTGCTTGAGCTGATGTGCTGTTGCAGTGGAGGCTACAGTCTCCCACCAGCGGCAGCAGCAGTGGATCAGAGCGCACTACTGCGCGCGTTAATGAAATTTCGCAGGGGAATGGGTCCCTCCGAGAGGGTCATTTAAAAAACCACCGAGGAGCCAGCGTTCGCTCTTCTGCCCCTCCCCCACCCCCAAAATAAAAGCAACTGAAGCCCAGCGCGGGAGACCCCACCTTGGGGGGACCCAGGAGAGCAAAGTGGTAGTGGCTTGATCACGCCCTGAAATGCATCTCCAAATCCAGCCCTCTGTGGACCCTGGAGAAGGGCTCCACACTTGTCCCGCGTGTCCCGTCCTCCAGCTTCAGCCGCTGTCCTGTGCGCCCTGACCGCCCCCCACCCCCCGCCATTCTGCCCAGGGCCACCAGCTGGTGTCTCACGCAGGAGGGGGAGGGGAAAGAGAGGAAGGAGAAGGGGAGGGGGGAGAGGCCCTCCCGAGAGCATCAGAGAGCGTCAAGGGCACTGGCGGTGGTGCCCAGGGATGCAGCCCCGCCTCCCCGGCCAGTTCCTCAGATGCAGACCACAGCAGGGAAAACCACGATCGGCAACTTTGGGAAGTGTGCCCCAGTGCACCTCCTATCAATCACCCTAAGGCCTGGAGGGAATAAATCCCTGCGCTTTGATTTATGTGGCCTTGGCCACAGGCTCTGGCTCAGCCAAATAGGGGCTGCCTCGGGAGGGGCAGGGACCCATGTGAGCAGGGTGACTCCCTTCCAGGGGCCGTAGGAGAGCCCCAAAGTTCCCGGAGAAAGAGGGAGGTGGAGGGTTAGGGGAAAAGCCCAGGGGACAGAGACCCCAGTGATCCTGGCTGGGGATGGGGTGTGATCCCTCTCCCAGGGCCCCAGGAGAACACAGAAGTAGCTAGGGAACGCGGTGGGGTGCAGTACCTCTGCAAGGTTGAGACAGTCCCCGATGTATTATTTACTTATTCACACAGGAGCTCCCTGTGTGTTAAAAAGTGCCGGGATACCAAAACAGTGCAAAAACACTGGTGTATTTTGTGTCAAGTCCTCTCAGGGGGTCTATGAGTGGCCTACCCGCCGCCCGCCCTGACAGCAGGACCCAGGACAGCCCCAGCCATCAGTGGCCACCACCGTGCGCAGCTCAAGTTACTGACAGGTTTTTGTGGAAATCGGAATCTCCGCAACTTGTCTCTACTATCATTAAAAGTCCACAAACACGATTTTGCCGATTATCCAAATGAATGCAGCTAGATTAAGAGGATTATTCCAGCTTGGGAAAGCAAACACTGTTTGCTAATCGTGTAATAGGCATCCATTTCCTATCAAATTGCCTCTGAAAGCCTCATTTGCATGAAAGCCTGTCTGTTTTTCAAAATAGGCTGTTCTTTCTTAGAGGCCTGTGCAAGTGGCTGAGTCCCCCAATCCTTTTACCTTCCCTTTTGAAATGTTACCATTTTTCTTCTGAAAGGACTGCGGACTTAAAGGGCCCTCCCCTCCTGAGCAGAACCAAGCAGACTAGACTGCCTCCAGAATGGGGCAGCGAATCCCAGACCCAACCCTCCTGCCCTCTGAGCTCCACCTTCCCCCGTCTGGGTAGATCTCAGGCTTTTCTGGAAAGGGAATAAAGCCCTAGGTATGGTCTATACCACCTCTTACTTCAGAATGTTCCTCTCTGTAGGGACTAATCAGTGGCTAGCGCACGGGGTTGCCTTCAGCTGTGGTTGTTCATGACTGGTTTGTCTAGTAATTAGCTAAATGCTTTCTAACAGTCTGTTTGCCTTGGAGAGTAATTCTCGGGCCTTTCAGAGGATGCCTCTCCTCTAGCATTTCAAAAGTAAATTGTTCTCTGATTGCAGCTTTCTGTAGGCAGGGACTCCATTCTAGCCACCACACCCCTTTCCTTCTGCACAGAGGCCGTGTGCCCTCCCACCTGGGACTGTAACAGAGAAGAACAACCCTGATTCCACATGGAATCTATTCCTTTAGCTCTAACCCTTCTGTGCTGTTGCCTGTGCTTAGTCATTCTGGCTCTGCACCTTCTGTAAAAGAATGTTGCCTAGAGCCTGAAATATACAGGATAGCCCATTCTCAAGGCTCTGCCCTTTAAAGGTGTAACACTTGTCCATTCATATAGAGAAAAAGTTGCAGAACAGAGAATAACACTTGTTATGTTGGAGGTTCACAGAACATCCTGTCCTGACCTGACCTACAGGTGTACAGCTGCAAGAACAAAGGATTCTGGCACCCAGAAGTTTGCAACAATGAGCCACACCCCCTCCCCTTTTAGTAGAAAAGAAGGCTGAATTCTAACTTGGGTAAAAGATGGTTCTTTGGGACACTAGTCCACCAACTTCTCGGTCTGCTGGCTTTCCGAATAAAAGTCTCTACCGCTTGCCCCAGCAACTCGTCTCTTGATTTACTGACCTGTCGTACGGTGAGCAGTACAAGCCAGTAAGAGGACTGATGGGTGCTGTCCCTCCGTGTTCAATCAAGTGCAGCCTTTCCTTCAAAGGCCACTAAACTTCATCACCCTCCCCCCAAAAAATCTCAAAGAGCTGTGGCAGTTTAAAAATGTATTCACAATTTTTTGGGTCACTTTCTCCCTGGAAAGGTGTGGGCTGTGTCTTTTCCCCCAGTGACTCACTTGTAACTATTAGAAGGCCCAACAGTGACCTCTGAGGCTAGATTTGAAACGGCCACATAGGTTCTGCCTGCACAGAGAGGCCATTGCAGTGCTCTGGTTAGCAGCCTCGGCTGAGGTCCTGCTGACAGGGAACATTATAACTGCTAGATGTACAGAGCAGGACCTTCCTGGGACAGACTCCTCCCCCATATCCTCTGCTGTAGCTCCTCTCTAAAGTACTTAGATAACAGTATCTGATGCACTGTCCTAAGTTGTTTTACAGAGGTAAATCCACCACCAAATGGAAAAAATTAATTACTCGATGATCATGAGCAAGTAGCCTCCGGACCTCCTGGCGCCTAAGGATTGATACCGTTAACCCCTGTGACACCACCCTGTTACCTCACCATCAACCAATCAAGAGAATTCTGCACCAGCGATCACATACCCCATGACCCCTCCCTCACCTGGCCTTTAAAAAGGCTTTCCTAAAACCCTTCAGGGATTTCAGTGTTTTGAGTACTAGCTGCCCTGGACTCCTTGCTTGGCACCCTGAAATACACGCTGCACTTTCCTTCCCCAAGTTGGGCTGGGTAACAGATGTGTGAATGAAGATCCCTCCAGGTGATTCCAACCCCCAGGGCTCAGGTCACCTCCAGTCATCAAGTCTTCCTGCCCAAGGTCTCAGACATTAAGGAATAGAGATAAGCCATCCCTGCTGTGTCCCGTCCTGATTCTTAACCCATCTAATTCCTCGGCAAAATAAGATGGGCCCAGGCTTAATTAGCCACTAAGCTTTGGGGTGGTTTGTTACACAGCCCAATAACAACTGAGATGTTCCCAAACCCTCTGTCTCCCCCCTCACTCAGCCCTTCTGAATTCAGAGGGCACCAGAAGGACATTAACCTTACCTGGCAGGTTGAGTAGTGTTCTTAAAACAGTCTCTTTCTTCTCATGCCCCGGACCGGGGCACAAAACCGTGTCCCCGGCATCGGCAGGCGGACTCTCAACCACTGCGCCACCAGGGAAGCCCAACAGTCTCTTTCTTTTAAAGGTAGATTAAATGTGCCCAACTTTGGGGGACTGGCAACCCTTCTTTTTGAGAGGTGTATGTTGTGGGGATCTCCTATAGGAGGAAGTGATTGCTAGGAAGTCCAGTAATTTTAAAACTTTTGACCCACAGTAAAGGGATACATTTTATCTTATTACCTAGTAAACAAACACCTGGCATGCCTGACTACACTTGAGGAAACAGTCTGTAATACTTGTGAAGAATTCTGATCCTTTCTTCAATTTTCCTTTTTTCTAATACTTGTTGTAAACCACTAAATCAATTTCACAATTCACCACTGGGCTGCAACCCACAGTTGGGAAAGTACTACTTTAAGTAGGGAGTTCAGAGAGAGGTGTAAGAACCCTGCAGAGCTGGGGAGACGCTGTCAGCCAGCCGTATCACTCCTGCTGCTGGGAGTCCCGGCCAACTGGGCTCCCAGCCTCGAGACGCTTGGCTAACTTGACCTCAAGCACTGCTCACAATCTCCTTGGCTCTGTGACGCTCCAAGGGTGAGCTGGCCAAGTCCTTCCACTTGTCTACATTGTTCTTCCCCAGCCCTAGCCTGAGCTGGAGAACAGAGCCAGCGAAGACTCCATGGCTCCCACGAGCGGCTCTGAGACTAGGCTTCACGCACAACTGAAATAAAACCTACCTGCAAGGCAGATTGCAAATCACTTAAGAATTATATTGTGCAATTTCTTCCACATAGAATCATGAACTGAAAATCCCTAGCTCACTAGGATGTTTAACACTGAAGTCTGTCACTCAGGCGGGAATGGGGTTTTATTCAAATCTCCAGGCAGGCCCTTTGCTGCAGGTTCCCTCCCCCAAGCAGTATGGGCCCTCGGGGGGTGACTGCAGGAAGCCCCATTCACCTTCTCCTCCACGCTCATCACCTGTAGCTTTGACTCACCCAGGCACGGCCACCTGCAGATGAATGTATAACAGGCCCTGTGCACAGAGGGCTGGCCCCGTCCCCAGCGCACCTGTTATTTAATCACCTGCTCAGATGTCTGCCAGGTGATTCCAGAGACAGCAAGCAAAGCGAGTCAGCAGTCTGTCTCCTAACCACTGCGCCATCTGCCTTAGTTGTTGGAATCCTTTTCATTTTTTTGAAACACCTGCAGTAAATAACGCCACAGTCATATAAGAGTTCAGTAAAACTGAAGTTCAGGCCACACACATTCTTATTTAGATAAGTAGTTTAAAGAAAAGAATCACTCCCACAGGAAGATGGGCCCCGGGAGCACCAGACTTCATTAGTCACTTAATAAAAGCTTCTTGATGGGGATAATTCCTTCCCTGAAGAGGGCAGCTTTGAAAAACAGTTTGGTTTTTTCAAAATATGTTTACCTCCCTCCAGTTTGCTGGGGAATCAATTTCTCTTGCCCTTGGGCCTAAGGGCCTCCCTCCTAGTGATCCTAACTGCATTTCCCTGCAGAAGACCTGACTAGACATTTTTCCAAAGAAGACATACAGATGGCTAATAGGCACATGAAAAGATGCTCAACATCGCTAATTATCAGAAATGCGAATCAAAACAATGAGCTATCACCTCACACCTGTCAGAATGGCCATCATCAAAAAGTCTACACATAACAAACGTTGGCAAGGATGTGGAGAAAAGGGAACCCTTGTACACTGTTGGCAGGAATGCAAATTGGTGCAGCCGCCATGGAAAACAGTATGAAGGTTCCTCAAGAAAATAAAACTAGAACTACCAAATGATCCAGCATTTCCACCCGTGGGTATATATCCGGAAAAAATGAAAACACTAATCTGAAAAGATACATGCATCCTAATGTTCATAACAGCACTATTTGCAATAGTCAAGACACAGAAGCAACCCAAGTGCCCATCAACAGACAAATGGATAAAGATGTGGTGTGTGTATATACATACACACACATACACACACACACACACACACACACACACCAGAATACTACTCAGCTGCAAAAAAAAAAAAAAAAAACAAAATTCTGACATTTGCAGCGAAGTGGATGGATCTAGAGAATATTATGCTTAATGAAATAAGACAGAGAAAGACAAATACTGTATGATATCACTCATATGTGAAATCTGAAAAATAATACAAATGAGTGCACCTGCGAAAGACAAACAGATTCAGATACAGAAAACTAACATGTGGTTACCAAAGGGGAGAAGGACAAACGAGGGGTATGGGATTAACACACACAAACTACTATACATAAACTAGATGAGCAACAAGGATACACTGTATAGCCCAGGGGATTATAGCCATTATCTTGTAATAGCTTATAATGGAGTATAATCTGCAAAAATACTGAATCACTGTGCTCTACACCTGAAACTAATACATTGTAAATCAACTATACTGCAATTTTTTAAAAGAAAACACATTTCCCTATGAATACTGGGAGTCAGGTCCTCGGGGCTGAGGCGTATCTTCCTCAGACATTTAATTCTAGTTTCTTGGACTTTGATATGGAGAGCAATAGAGAAGGGTAGGGAAATGGGTATGAGTAAAGATAATGAGGTCGCCAGCCAAAGGGTGTGTTTTGGTCGCCAAGTAATATTTTAAGATACCTGTAAGGCCTTACAAAGCCATCACATGGCTTCTGGAACCCCTGGACCTATTATGTGTTTTGCCACAATTAACCAAGGTCGTTCTCCCCTTAAAAAAAAATTCCTAAAGACGAAGACGTAGAGAATGGACTTGAGGACACGGGGAGGGGGAAGGATAAGCTGGGACCAAGTAAGAGAGCGGCATTGACATATATACACTACCAAATGTAAAATAGATAGCTAGTGGGAAGCAGCCGCATAGCACAGGGAGATCAGCTTGGTGCTTTGTGACCACCTAGAGGGGTGGGATAGGGATGGTGGGAGGGAGGGAGACGCAAGAGGGAGGGGATATGGGGATATATGTATACGTATAGCCGATTCACTTTGTTATACAGCAGAAACTAACACACCATTGTAAAGCAATTATACTCCAATAAAGATGGTAAAAAAAAATTCCTGATAACCCTATGATGACTCCCAACTGAGTATTGTGTCCAATGAAAACAAATACCTAATAGAGGATTTAGAGATTTCCTGCCAACTGGGCTTTCTTCCTCTTGTCTCCTGGTCTCCTGTTAAATCAAGGTGATTTAACAAAATGAAACCCACAGGGAAAAACTCACTGCAAAACTGAGATATTCAGTGACTCTTCACAAAAACTGCTCTGCCTCAGAGGTTTTCCCAACCACTACCACTGTTGGTTTTTTAAAAAAATCTTTATACTACTTTAAAGGAGAGGTCGGTTTTGCTGCTAATTTTCAACATGCCTGATCAGAAAGAATATTACAAAGCTGAATTTGGATACCCCACTCTGCATTTGGTTCTAATACCTGGCTTGGGACATGGATGAACGTCTCGATGACTAAGGTGTACCCAGTGAAATAGGCAGATTGGCAGATTCTCTGCACCATGAAACAGGCCAGTTAGTGTGATGAAATATACAAGTAAACATGCTTTCACTTTCTAAAGACAGTGTTTCTGACCCACATAGAAACATGAACCGGTGAAGTCGACTGATACTCCTAGCCACCTACACCTTCCTGCTCAATGGCTTCTAAGCAACAGAATGAATCCATGCCAACTGAAAGGAAACAGTTCCTATAGTGAGAAAACTTTTCAGGACTGGAAGTAAAGCCAATCCCAAACTCATTAGTCCTATTCCTTTTTCCAACTAAGGCAATAAAAACATTTAGTGAGTGCTAGGCACTAGGTTACTCACTGGATCCTTAAAACAATCCTGAAAGGTTTCACTCCCATTTCACAGGTATTAGGGCCTTTACACAACCGTTCCGTAACCACACAGGTAACAAGTGTAACAGGGATCAAAGCCCGAACTTTGCCACTAAATCCCATATTTTTAATCATTTTGCTGACATCATCTTTTGTAAAACTCACGATTTCCGAAAGCTCTGAATCAACAGAAGCTTACTTATTAATTTATTTTTACCTAAAAGGAATAAAGCTAATGTTTTAGTAGCAGACTGAAACTCTGTGCATTTCACAACCAATTATCCCAATATCATATAGCCCTTAGGTCTTGTCACAGAACTCAGCCACTTCATTCCCCTCTTGGAACTTTGAATATTAACTAAAAAAATTAAGAAATAAAATGTGCTTTATGCTAAAGGAGGCCTTATTTCAGGATAAACCAGAGGAAAAACATTACATAATTTCTGGACAGATTCCAAAAAGTGTTTGCAATACAGTGAAAATAAAACGAAAATTCAAGTTTTAGTCAACTAAATCTAATAGACCACCTCCTAATATAATCAAAATGTCTATCAGCAGCTAACAGCAAAATATGTGAAGCAAAAACTGATAGAACTAAAAGGAGAAATATACAAGTCCAGAGTTATACTTTGAGTCTTCAACACCCCCTCTCAATAATTAATAGCAAGTCTAACAAAAGAAAAATTGGAAAGCACAAACTACCAACACCAGGAATGAAACGGGATATTATTACAGACTTTGCAGACATCAATGGAAATTAAGGGAACACTGTAAGCAAGTCTACACAATACAGTTAACAACTTAGATGAAACAGGCCAATTACTCAGCAAACACAAACTACCACAACTCACCTAAGGTGAAATAGATTATTTTAGTAGTCCTAATAACTTTCAAGGAAATTAAATTTGTAATTTTAAAAGCCTTCCAAAAAGAAATCTACACGCCCACATGATTTCACTGGAGAATTTCACTAAATGTTTAAAGAAGAATTAACAGCAATTCTACAGTCTTTTCCAAAGAGAAGAGAAGAGGATGGAACACTTCCCAATCCATTTTGTGATATATCACCCTGATACCAAAATCAAAGACAGCACAAAACAAAACCTAAACCTATAGACCAATAATAATCATGTAATATAGATGTAAATATCTTTTAACAAAATATTAGCAAATAGAATTCAGCAATATACTTAAATTATACACCATGACCAGTAAGTTTCATTCCAGGGATGCAAGGTTGATTGAATATTTGAAATCAATTAGTGTGATCCACCATATCAATAGGTTAAAGATGAAAAATCACATGATCATATCCTTTGATGCAAAAAAGGCATCTGACAAAATCCAATACCCATTCATGATAAAAAAAAATGGTAGATAAATAGAAATAGAGCAGAATTACCCCCAACTAAATGAAGAGAATACAAAAAACACCCTATAGCTCTCGCTGATGGTGAAAGAATGAATGCCTTCCTTCTAAAATGGCGAACAAGACAAGAATGTCTGTTCTCACCATTCTTACTCCACATAATGCTGGAAGTTATGACCAGGGCAATAATACAAGGCAAGGAAATAAAAGGCATACAGATTGGAAATGAAGAACTAAAACTGTCCCTATTTGCAGATGACATGATTGCTTACGTAGAAAATTTCAAGGAATCAAAAAAAAAAAATCTAGAATAAGCGAGTTCAGTAAGGTCACAGGATACAAGTGCAACACACATAGACACAAGTCAATTATACTTCTGCATACTAATAATGAACATGTGGAAACCAAAATTTAAAAGACAATACCACCTCCAATCACGCAAAGAAATTAAATACTTTGATGTTAATCTAATGAAACACCTATAAGACTTGTATGCTGAGAACTATACAATGCTAATGAAAGAAATCAGAGGAGATCTAAATGAATGGAGAGACACACTATGTTCACAAACTGGAAGATTCAAATAGCACGGATGTCAATTCTCCTCAAAATGATACACAGAGTGGATGCAATTCTTTTCAAAATCCCCACAAACAGGATATAAACAAAATTATTAGCATATTTTTATGCAGACGCAAAAGAACTAGAATATCTAAAAACAATTTTGAAAAATAAGACAGTGGGAGGACTTTTGTCTGATCCCGAGACTTAAATAATTACAATAATCAAGCCCTGTGTGGTATTGGCAGTAGTCACATAAGATCAATGGGACATAACAGAAGAAACAGAAATAAAGCCATACAAATATGCCCAACTGATTTTTGGCAAAGGTGCAAGAACAATTCAACGGAGAAATATAATCTTTTTGACAAATGGTGCCAGAGCAACTGGACATCATAGGCAAACAAAAACCAAAACATCCTGGCTTATACTTCACACCTTACATAATTACCTCAAAGTGGATCAGAGACTTAAATGTAAAACTGTAAACCTTTTAGAAAAAATAAAATCTGTAAGCGCTAGGACTAGGCTTAGTTTTGGCACCAAAATCACGATCCATAAAAGGAAAAACTGATAAATTGCACCTCATCAAAATTAGAAACTTTTGCTTTATGAGAATGAAAAGACAACCTACAGACTGGGAGAAAATATTTTCAAACCACAAATCCAATAAAGGGCTAATCATATAGAATATATAGAGAACTCTTAAAACTCAATAGTAAAAAACCAAACAATCCAATTAGAAAATGGGCAAAAGACACAAAGGATATACACATGGCAAATAAGCACATGAAAGAAAGAGGTTTAATATCATTAGCCTTCAGGGAAATGCAAATTAAAACCATAATGAGATATCACTACATAGCTATCAGAATGTCTAAAATAAAAAATAGTGACAACACCAAATGCTACTGAGGATGCAGGGAACTGGATCATTATGCATTGCTGGTTGGAATGTAAAATGGTACAGCCGGTCTGGAAAACAGTTTGACAGTTTCTCAAAAAATAAACATGCAACTCCAACGCAACACAGCAGTTGTACTCTTGGGCATTTATCTCAGAAAAATGAAAACCTATGTTTACACAAAAACCTGTAAACAAATGTTTACAGCAGCTTCATTCATAATAGCCCAAAACTGGAAACAACGCAGATGTCTTTCCATGGATGAATGGTTACCCACACTGTGGTATATCCATACAATGGAATACATTCAGGAATGAAAGGAAACATAGCATTAATACACACCGCAACCTTGCTGAATCTCCAGAGAAGTATGCTGAGTGAAAAAAGCAAATCCCAAAAGATCACATATGGTATGACTCCATTTATACAACAATCTTAAAATGATAACCTTACAGGAATGGAGAACAGATCAGTAGTTGTCAGGGGTTAAGTACAGGGTGGGGTGAGTGAGATGGAAGTAGCTGTGGCTGTATTAGAACACCACGAGGGATCCTTAAGGTGACAGAAATGCTCTTAATTATCCATGTCAACATCCTAGTTGTGACATTTTATCATAGTGTTACAAGATGTTACTACTGAGGAAAACTGGGTATAGGGTACAAGGGATCTCTCTGTATTATCTTCTACAGCTGCATGAGAATCTCCATTTATGTTAAAATAAAAAGTCTAATTTAAAACCACATAGGAAGAAAACACAAATGAGTGTTTAAATGATTGCAGGGTGGAGGAGAAATTCTAAGCATAAAAAAAAGGATAAAATTATAAATGAAAAGATACATCTGTCTGTAAAACCCTTCAAGACTTTCTGGTCAAAAATCGACCATAATATTTTCCAAAGTGAATCTAAAAAATACAGCAAACCAGTGAATATAACAAAAAAGAAGCAGACTCACAGAGAACAAATTAGAGGTATCAGTGCGGAGACAATATAGGGGTGGGGGAGTGAGAGCTACAAACTATCAGGTGTAGGATAGACTACAAGGACATATTGTACAGCATGGAGAATATAGCCAATATTTTGTAATAACTGTAAATGGAGTGTAACCTTTAAAAATTGTATGAGAAATTTTTTTAAAACTACCATAAATCATTCAGTGGAATACTAGGTTGCCATAAAAAGAATAAGGAAACTCTTCATGTACTGATAGAAAAAATGAAAATCCAAAATCTAAGAGGAAAAAAATGTTTTGGAAGAGTACAGATATTACTTTATCATTTGTATAAAAAAGAATACAGAAATTTATAAATATGTAATATGTAGAAAAAAGTCTAGATATTGGCAACAGTGAGTGATTTCAGGAGGTGACAGAGGGCAAGTTTGGAGAGGAGACACCTCACTGAATGAATGTCCTTTAGTATTGTCAAATCTTAAACCACACGAATATACTACTCTCCAAAAAAGAAATCAATCGTTAAACAGTGGTATCAGAAAATACAGTTACATCTCCAAAAGTTTCAAAAAGAATAAAATGTTAGCAACAAATCTAATAAAGGATATTTTAATACCTGTCATATATAAGTATATAAAAATCTTTATAAATATCCTGTTAACCATTAAGAAAAGTATGCAAAGAGCATACCGCAACAAGAGAAGCCAGTGCAATGAGAAGCCCGCACACTACAGGAAGAGTAGCCCCTGCTTGCTGCAACTGTAGAAAGCCCCTGCATAGCAATGAAGACCCAACGCAGCCAAAAACAAATAAAATAAAATAAAGAAAATTTATTAAAAAATAGTATAAAAAATTAAATTCAAAAGCAAAAAAACAAGTACGCAAAGAGCATAAAGGTGATTTTCAGAAGTTGAAATACAAATGACTAATAAACATGCAAAACAACATTTATCCTGATTAGTAATCAAAGATATGTGAATGAAAGAGAGGCCATTTTGCCTATCAAGTTGGCAACAGATTTGTAAAATAATATTTGATGCTGGCAAGAATGAATAAACAGCTCTTCACCGCTATAGGAATGTGAGCTAAAACAACAGATAGGAAGACATTCGAAGCAACTGAAATGACCAGAGAGAGAAATGTTTCAATATGCAGGATGGCATATCCTTATCTGGACTATGAGATAGCCACTTATGACTTTCAAAAATGGCATTGGTTTACAATGTTCATGATAGAATAAAACAGTAGCATATAAAATATCCAACTTTTGCCAATTAAAATTTTATAGCTCTATAGTTTTGAATTTCTTGATTACAGAAAAGCAATAAATACTCTGAAAAATAATTAAAACCTGGTGTTTCATTGGCTTTTGCTGGGGCTCCAAAGATGTTGGATTGAAATTCAAGAGGCTTCTTTGGGTTTTGTCTCAGCTCCTGAAAGTTCCCTCAAAGTTAGTTCTTTTCTTCCCCTGTTCCCTCTATCAGTGGTAACTGACATTCGCATTCAATTAGCTTCAGAGAATCCCCCTAACGCAGCCATTCTGGGATATGGAATCCTCTCCTTGCCCATTGAGCTTGTCAATCAATGAATCCATCCATCCATCCATCCATCAGAGGGGAGGAACCCAGAGGGATGGATCTTGAAGTGCAAAGGAAGAGCAAAAAGCAATTTATCTTTTTTTTTTTGAATTTTTGAATTTTTTTATACAGCAGGTTCTAATTAGTTATCCATTTTCTACATATTAGTGTATATATGTCAATCCCAATCTCCCAATTCATCACCCCCCAAGCTGCATCATCCAGGCACTGCTTCCATTTTGGCTCCCATGTCTGCCTCAATGCTAAGTGGCAAGTGGTTCTAATTACCTTCTTGTCACTCTGCCTGCCAGAGGGCCTGTCTGCCAACCTTGCTGGGAGCTTGGCACTCTGTCCTTGTACAAATGTTCTGCTTGAAAATGCCTGGCCCTCTCTCCTTCCCTCTCTTTCCACGTCACTCTGAAACCTTCTCGACTGCTTTTTTTATTTGGTGTCACTCAACAAAAGGAGAAACCAGCAGTGAACTGGGTGATCACAAAAGCTTCCATGGTTAGCTACTGCCACGGAAGGGGTGGAGGGGTGGGAGGCATAGGAAAGAGGAAAAGATAGAGGCTTTTGAAGTTCCTCCAAAATCTTCGAAAATAACCTCATTTTCCAAATTTCCCAACATAATCTGTCTCTGTGCCTTAGCTAGAGTGCACTTCCTATCTGGAAACCTCAGACCTGCCTCTGAGCATTTCTGAAGGGTGAGTGAGAGTAAGAGGTGAAGCTACAGCTTTACATGTGGGCGGTAGGGGACCAATGACTAGACCTAACAGCCCTCTCTTGGGCTGGTGGGAGAAAAGGCCCCCATTTCAGTTCTATAGTGGATGCCATTTTGGGCCTGATCAGCACCCTTTCTTCTGGTGACAGAACCCACATCTTCCACCTAGGGAACCACCTTGACCTGAGTCCATCTCCACTGGGCATGGTGACTCAGTCCTGGTCAGTGACGGAATCTCATTTCCTTGGCCAAAATGATTCAGGGCTGGGTTGATGATCCAAGGCAGACAAAACCCAATCAATTCTATGGTTTCTTCCCCAGGACCATGAGGAGAAGACTGTTCAGGCAGGACAGCTAACTGGCAGAGTCGAAGCCTTCTGTTGGTGGTGGCCATCCTTGCTTCCACCTCGGCAAACAGCCCGAGAGAATTGTGTCCGATAAAAAGCAGCCTCCTATACACACCTGGGATCCTTGAATCAGCCAGACGTGAACTTCTATTTTAAATCTGGCTTAGAATGAGTTCTGTCTCTCTTGCAACCCAAAGAGCTTTGACTAATAAAAGGCTCTCAGGAAAAATAACTAACCTATGGGGCCACTGTGGTGTCCCAGTTTGATCTGGACAGTTAGGCTGGGAGTCAGAGGGAACAGCAAATCCATAAGCTGGTGTTGATTCTCCTTTGTACGTCCAGCCCCTGGGGGACCTGTCCTAGAGTCCTACGGAGGAAAGACATCATCACCAGCAGGTTCATAGAAAGAGGTGCTGACACAGGTGGCCAGCACAGCTTGGGGGCAGCTGAAGCAAAGGGCAGAAAGGTCTATATGAGCCCATCCAGGTTGGAAGATCTGAGGTCACCAGAGTAGCCCATACCAGGCACCGTGGAAGGCAGGGCAGGAAAGAAAGGCACCCCAAGGTAGCCAGGAAGGCTGAAGGCCAGAAACACACATAAGCTCCCCCCAGGGATTTGTGGACTGAGTTCTGGCCAGGGAGAAGCTGGGGAAGGATTTAGTGTTTATGACTCTAGGTACCCGCCCACCACCCCTCACTTGTCATTTTGACTTGTCCAGCCCTTGGAGCTTCTCCCAGCCCTCAAGCCTCAACTCCAATTCTTCATCCTCCCTAGGAGTTTGCAGGCTATTCCTTTGCAGGACTCATAGATCTTCTCATCTGGGATCGGCTAGCATTTAGCATCTGTGCCACGATTTAGCACTTAATTATACTGACTTGCATCAAATGCTCTGCTCTTTACGGGCTTAATTTCGTCTTCTCAAAAAGAGACTGAAAGTTGTTTGAAAACCAGGCCTCTGTTACCATTGCTGAGGTACTGCCTACACTCCCCCACCCCCAGCCATGCAGTTAGTAAGCCCCCCGCAAGCCCCGAGCATCCACTGATTAAGACCCCACTCCTCGCTTCCCAGCCCGCATTTACAGTCCCTTACATCCAAGGACAAGGGTAATGAAACTTCACTTAAGACCCCCAACTGTTTGATTTCAATTGCCCATTCAGTCTACCTGCTTCTCTTTAGAGTTTTTCTTCCCATGCAAAGATATTTACTCTAGGACCCTGAGATGAATTTTTTTTTAACCCCTGATTTGCTACTCTCACAAACTGCAGAGATGGCTTGCATTATAGAGTTTAAATTTTTTTTTTAACCTGACTACAACCAGACTGATCAAATTTTCATGGCAGGGTGATGTTAATTTAACCATCCTGAATTTAAATACCAAGATGTGACTCTTCTGTGGACAGGCACTCCAAAGGTACCTCATCTGCTCAGTCATAGTGTAGATTCATATTGTCTGTGCAAGATGTCCATTCAGAAGTTAGCTCAAATTTGGACACTAGGAAGACAGTCTTTGTTTAAACATTTCTTATTGGGAAAATAAATGGGGGATGTAGAGAATGGAATGGGGGTGAATGGGGTAGTGGGAATTTAAAGTGCCTACTTAAGATTATTTGGGCAAAATTCATTCATTCATTCATTCAGCAAACATTTTTGAGCTTCCACTCACAAAGCACACAGCACCCAGCGAGTAGAAGGCCTGCCCTTTGGTGCTTGTGAGACAGGCTGGGACCTGGGACCATTTGCTGCAGTGCTTGCACCTGGACAAATGTCTTACTGATCAACAAAATACAAAGAAACTGTAGGAGACTAAAAATAACTGCTGTGTGTGCATGCACAGTTGGGCAAATTATGGACAACAAGATACAAAAAGACCAAAAATTCAACTGCCACTTCTGAGGACCTGGGAACAAAAGCAGGGTACTGCACGTGCCCCCTGCACACAGCACCACCAAAGGGGTGGTCAGACCACCTAAGCCCCCCTCTGGCCCGGCCCCTGGACACACTCCTACTCTCACCCCATATAAGGATCCAGCTCGCCCCCCCTCAGGGAGCGAGCAAGGGAACCTGTTGTTGGTTCTCGCTCCCCCCTGCTACAGCAGGGGCCCCAATAAAGCCTTGTCTGAATTTGTTTGGCCTCTTATCAATTTCTATTGATTAAGGACGCTGAGAGCCCGGGTCAGTAACACCTGCAGTAAATGTTTACTACAACTATGATGAGGCTCTGGGAAAACAATAGCCCCTGCCCTCAAGAAGGTTCAAGTCTACTGCTTCAGGAAGTGGACTTAAGGAATACTCTGGATTTAAACACAAGGGTTCACTGTGCCCTTGGGAGGGCTGTTTCAGAAGTAGGGAAAGGAGAAGCCACACTACTGTGTGTGGAGAGGAGAAGGGGTGTGCAAGGAGAGCCAATCATTCTGGACAACGCTTTCCATGGAAGAGAGGAGACACCCAGCTGGAGAAGGATGGGAACACTGGTGGAGGAAGGATGTCTTGTCTTTTTTTGTTGTTTTTTTCTGTGAGACAGAAGAAACCTGAACATATTTTTAAATGGATGGAAAAAGAATTACTGAGAAAGAGCCTGAAAGTTTTGGGAAGAACGGATGGTTGATAAAGTGATGCTACAAAACCCCAGCAAAGGCAGGAGGGGAAAATATCAGAACTAAAAAAAAAAAAAAAAAGATACAAATGAACTTATTTACAAAACGGAAATAGACCCACAGACTTAGAAAACAAACTATGGTTACCAAAGGGAAAAGGGGGGTGGGAAGGATAACTTAGGAGTTAGGGATTAGCATACACACACTACTATATATAAAATAAATAACCAACAAGGACCTACTATATATATAGCACAGGGAACTCTGCTCAATATTTTATAATAACCTATAAGGGAAAAGAATCTGAAAAAGAATGTGTGTGTGCATAAAAAACTGAATCACTGTGCTGTACACCTGAAACTAACATGACATTGTAAATCAACTATCCTTCCATTTAAATAATTAATTTAAAAAACAAAAGATAAATACGGACCAGAACTAGAGACACTAGAGGGAATATAAGGAAACAAGAATGATGAAAAGGCTGGGCGGGCAGGGCAGGCAGGCAGGCTCCCAGGGAGTCGCAGTGAGGCCCCTTAGAACCGACCGGAGACAGTGGTCTGATACCCACACCCCAGTCCTGCTTTGAGGCCCAAGGTGGAATGGAGAGCCGGCCCTAGGGGAAGGCAGGTGCCCGGGCGTGGTCAGCGCTCTGAATCTACGCCGTGCCGGCTTCCAGGGCCCGGCCCCTAAAGCTGAAGGGCCCCGTCCCTGACAGGCTACCCAGCCCCCTCTCCCCACTGCAGTGCCTGTCCCAAGTGGGGTGCAGCCTCCAGGAAGGCGTGACCCCAAGGCTCAGCCACGGCCTCTGCAGAGCCGGCAGCAAGCAGGCAGCTGTGGGTTCCATGCATCCCTCAAGCCGGCAGCCGGTTGAGCTGGAAACAGGGAGGGCTCAGTTTCTCGGGCCCCAGCGCCCGCTCGTGCTGACTTGGCAATTCTCGCTCAAATTATTTTGATAGATTCCAGGTGGAGCAAACTACAGGAAAAGCTCCAGCTATCTCAACTGTTAAAGC
Organism: Monodon monoceros; assembly: GCF_005190385.1. Taxonomy (NCBI): domain Eukaryota; kingdom Metazoa; phylum Chordata; class Mammalia; order Artiodactyla; family Monodontidae; genus Monodon; species Monodon monoceros. Next base: position 96,975,052 of record NW_021703772.1, read on the forward strand.
AGGAGTCAGGCCTACCAACCGTCTCTCTTCTCATTCTTTTAAATTACTTTACCACTTGCTCACTGTAGCATAAAGAGAGTGAATATATCAAGAAATAGACAAAACTGAGGTAGATGTTAACCCCATCGCACAGATGATAAAACAGAGGCACCCGGTTTGACTGACTCAAATCACACAACCAGTAACGGGCCAGACTTCCACGGTCTGCATTCCCGCCTTCAGCCCTCAGCAACAGACAAGCCCTTCTCCAGGGAGCCTGCCCAGCAAGGGTCTTGGAGGCTCCTCAGAAGTGCGTAGGCGTCTTCATCAGAACCGGGGGGCATTTCACAGTCACAGAGGTGCTGTGCGTGTTGAGCAGGGCATACTCTCAAAGGCCTCTCTGGACAACTCGGGCCTGGGACCATGGTCTGCTTCTGGCCTGGGCCTGTTAGAAAGAAAGCAAGAAGCCTGGAAGCAGGGCTTCTCAGTTTGACAGATTTAGCAGCTCCATGACCTTGTTAAGACCTAGGTTCCTTGTAACACTGCACTTCATAATTCTCATCATAGAAATCTACGCCCTTGGCATGGATACTCACAGTCAAAAGATAGGTGTGGCTCCAGGCATCTCATCCATGTCCAACAACTCCAAACACCAGGAAGGAGAAAGAAGGACCACCCCTTCTTAAAGGGAAAGGAAACCTTTTTCTAAATTTCCTCCATCCCCCATCCCTGCGTCCTCCTGTTACACTGGCCAAAACGGAATCATTTGCCCAACTGTAAAGCAACCACGAGCAACAACTGAAATACTATGATTGCATTAGATCCTTAGAGGATCCTTAGACCAAGGATCCTCAGTCCTGGCTGCACACTGTAATCACCTGGGATTTTTTAATACCCACTCCAGACCAATTAAATCAGAATTTCTGGGAGTGAAGCCCAGGTATCAGCGTTTTTTTGAAGAACTCCTCAGGTGTCTTTAATGAGCAGCCAAAGTAGAGAACCACTGTTTGGACTCACCAAGTTGTACCACCTGGTGCTGGGCCCGCTGCCTGAGAAAATTCTGGGTTCTGCAGGCAGGAAAGAACGCGGATGGAGGTGACTCAGAAGACATGAAACACAGGACAGGAAGATGTTCACGGAAAGGAAAGGGGATTAGAGGGAAAGCCGAGGGAGGAGAAAACCATACACTGTGACCAACGAGTGTCTACCTGGGAGGGTATCACAGTATGTAGGGCCCCAACGTTTATCCTAAGCTCCTTCAGGATCTCACACATCACGGCATCCTGTGTATCACCCACTCCTCCCAGGCCCATCCTCAGTACAGTACTGAGTTTTTTCTCCCGCATCCCTGTTGCCCAAACAACATTGCAAAAAGGTGGTGGGTCATGGGGGAGAGTAGAAGTAGCAAGAACTTTAGGACAGCAGCCCTAGGGAAACACTTCTTAAGAAATAAAAGAACACTGAAAAGAAACACTCCTGGTTTTGAAACACTCTATGGCCTAACTTTACCTCTGGTCTCCTAGGAAACTCATCCAACTGGATGTGCTCATAAAGACTCTAAATGGGACAAATGCCTCTTTTGGTTCATAGACAGAGTCCTTAAGAAGACTGTGACTTGAGAGATGTTTCTCTATGGGTATCCTTTCACCTTTCTTTTCTCAGTCTCTCTTATTGACAAATACCAGCGGTATCGGCTTTGGCTGAACACTGGAATCACCTGGGAAGCTTCTAAAACATCCCATTGCCTCAGCCAATCCCCACACCATGTCATCAGAATCTAAGGGACGATCACAGACATCAATAGTTTCTAAAGCTCCGCAAGCGATTCCAACGTGTAGCCGAAGTTGAGAACCACTGTCCTACGTTCAAGACCCAGATAAACTTGATCTGAGTTTGTTCGTTAAAAAAAAAAGTTTCATATGAGAATCCTCATCAATGAATCATGTAGTTGTTGGAGAGTATACCCCCCGAAGCATTAAGCTGGTTAAGACTGGATGGAAAGTGGAACCACCTGCACCTTTTTTGGACAATGCAAGATGCCTTTTTTCAAAAGGATGCCGATAGCTACCAACCTGACACAAGCCTCAGAGAGAAGACGAGGCAGAGGTGGGAGTCTGTAGCCTGCCTACTCAGGACAGGCCCTAACTCAGGTTTGACATCTGTTAATAGGGTAGCATAAAGAGAAAATTATTTTGAACACAGGATGCAAGGAGAAGGGCGTGAAATGCCATTAGCGATGACATCAAAATTTATAATAATTGAGCCCATTAGTCGTATCCGTTTATTATTTGTAATGCCACTCTGCATGTTTCCAGGGAGGGGTGGCTACCTTCTGAGGCAATTGGGGTCACTCAGGCAGCTGGGGAACTTGGGGACATTCATTTGGTGCAAAGGCAGCTGGGCCCTCATTGTCAAGGAGTTGGATCTGTAAACTAACGAATGCTGCTGCTTTCCCTCCAGCACAGATAATCACTTTCATCGGGGGGAACTCCCACTTCAGCCACTTTGGGTCAGCTGGGAGGGTAAATAGCTTCCTGACAGGTTGGGTTTCCCGTCTTGGCATGGCAATAGATTTTTCTCCCCCAAAGTAAAAAGGGCTCCGTTAGGAACTGTGGGAGGATGAGTGGCAGCCATGGATGCGACACTTGATGTTAGAATCGCTGGGGAGCTTTTACAAATCCTGATGTGGACGCCAGGCTGCATCCCACACCAATGACAGCAGAATCTCTGGAGGTAGGACCCAGGCCCAGGGTACTTGCTGAAGCCCCTCAGGTGATGCCAACGTGCAGCCAAGTTTGAGAACCAGTAAGCCAGGGGCGTGATCCTCAACCCCCCAGGCTACCATGAGAATCCCCCAAAGCTTTTTGGCTTTTTTGTTGGTTTTTTTTTGCGGTACGCGGGCCTCCCACTGTTGTGGCCTCTCCCGTTGCAGAGCACAGGCTCCGGACACGCAGGCTCAGCGGCCATGGCTCACGGGCCCAGCTGCTCGGCAGCATGTGGGATCTTCCCAGACCGGGGCACAAACCCGTGTCCCCTGCATCGGCAGGCGGACCCTCAACCACTGCGCCACCAGGGAAGCCCCCAAAGCTTTTTGTTTTTGCCACACTGCACAGCTTGTGGGATCTTAGTTCAATTCCCTCCCCTCCCCCAACCCCTGGAACTTTTTAAATGACCAGTGCCAGCATCCCCCTCCCAGAGACGCTCTAATTGGCCTGGGGTGAGGCCTGTGCGTGGGGATTTGTGACATTCCCCCAGGTAGGACACCAACAAGCAAGGAGGATGAGAAGCACAGCTGGAGGGTGGCGGCTGATCACAGCTAGATGGTGGTCAGCCTCACTTGTATCTTGTGGCTCAGCTCAGAGTCTCCCAGGGAACTTGGGAAGAGGGTCGAGGCTTCATCCTTCCTTGATGAGCCTGGGCCCCTGCCTGCTTTCTGAGAACTCCTGGTGATTCTCAGATCCATCCTCACAAGGTGGTGGAGGCACGATCCAGCCAATCTCTTTTAGTGAGATGTGTGCCCCTGAGCAGTTTCACATGCCTGAACTTTTGTAAGCTGGATGCTAATTTTCAGTGCTAAGGGAAGCATCGATCTGAAAGACTACCATAGCAGAGAGACCTTTGGTAAAATTAAGAATCTGTTTATAGTCACCCACTCTCAACATGTGGCCTGTTTTCAAACTCCACATTCTGAGCTAGTGATGCTTCTTTGCATCTGTGTTTGCATTGTTATGGTCTAAACTCTCCTTTTTTTAATTTTTATTTTTTGCGGTACGCGGGCCTCTCACTGCTGTGGCCTCTCCCGTTGCGGAGCACACGCTCCGGACGCGCAGGCTCAGTGGCCATGGTTCACGCATGTGGGATCTTCCCGGACCGGGGCACGAACCCGTGTTCCCTGCATCGGCAGGTGGACTCCCAACCACTGCGCCGCCAGGGAAGCCCCTAAACTCTCCTTCTAAAAACGAGCTCCATCTTAACCTCATCTCTGGAATCAGAGCAAACATGTGCACTTCATGTAGCAGGACCCATTTTATAACAGCGGGGTCAGAGGACAGGGCCACCTTCCGGGGGGTGGCATACACTGCTCTACCAGGCCTTTATCGAGCGATGCTGCTTCTTCCACGGGGAGTCTTTTCACTTGTGTTATGTTCCCATTTTTTGTGTAATGGTGAGCAATGTCCTAACAACATATATACCTTGAAGTCTTTTGCCTGAACAACCCAATGAGCTTTCAACTGTTTTTCTGCCTTACTGCATGAGCTTGTTAGGAGGTTAGAGATGGATGAATGAATTCATTCTCCATACACTGAGTGCCTACCGTGTGCTGGGTTTTGGTGCTGTGTAAATGGGAGATAGTCTCTGCCATCAAGGGGCTCACCTAATGGTGGGACGGAGAAACGTGTTGGCGTGGAGGAAGCCAGGTGCTAGGAGGCACCTAGCCTGGGGCGGGGTGTGGGGGGGGGAAGGTGTCCCAGAAGGCTTTGTGTAAATGATGACATCTGAATAGGATATCAAGGCACAGAGAGCACAGTTGGCCAGCTGGCGTGGGGATGGGATGGGGGTGGGGTGAGGGACAGCTTGCATTCTGGACAGAGGACCACATCTGCACACGTGCATAGAGCCTCGAGGATGCCTCGGGAGGTGGATCAGGGTGGCCCGGGTAAGGCGCCTTTTATGCACCCCCACGAGATAGGGCTGGAGAATTAGGCAAGGCCAATCGTGAAAGCTGTCCTTACAGCACGCCATAAAAGGGCTGCATAACACACCAAAGAATTTTTCCAAAGGCAATGGAACGTCATTGAAGGATCTGTGTACAGAGGATCAGACATAATCCAATTTGAGTTTGAAGGAAAATACTTCAGCGGCGGCGTGGAGGATGGATTTGAGGGAGAAGAGACAAAAAGCCATGGCTCTTAAAGTTGACTGCACGTGGGAATCCTCGGGGTCCCACCTCCTGACATTCTAACGTAATCGGTTTGGGATGTGTCCTGGGCATCCAAATTGTTCAAAGTTCTCCCAGGGATTCGGATGTGCAGTAGGGGGTTGAAAGCCACAGGTGTTTGCAGAGTGGTCAGGTGGAGGCGAACGCCTTCTGGGCGTTCTGGGTGGTGGAAGGAAGGTACAATGGTTCATATACTAGGGCAGCAGCGGAAGGGGTAGAGGACAGGACCACTGCTAATGGCAGGGGAGGCAAGGAGAGGAGACATGTATAACTCTCAAGTCTGGGGTTGAGAGAAGGGGAGGGTAGAGGTATGATTCACCTAGAGTGGGACTCAGCAGGAAAAGTTGGTTTAAGAGAGAAGAGAAAGAATCAGGTCTATTGGAACAGCGGATAACTGTTTAACAACCGTAATTTATTAATTTTTTTCCTTTTTATTGCAGTATAGTTGATTTACAATATTGCATTAGTTTCTGGTATACAGCAAAGTGATTCGGTTATATATAATCTATATATTCTTTTTCAGATTCTTTGCCATTAGAGGTTATTATAAGGTATTGAATACAGTTCCCTGTGCTACACAGTAGGACCTTGTTGTTTAGGAAAAATCAGTTTTTAGAATGTGAGACACATACAATGATATGACCAATATAGAAATGGGGCTAGAGGGCTGGATTCCTGTCAACAGCAGAGAAAGAGGGGTTCAAGTCCCAGGTGTGGGTGATACACCAATGGAGATGAGTCTGTCATACAGAGGGAAGTAAGTCAGAAAGAGAAAAACAAATACGGTATACTAACGCATATATGAGGAATCTGAAAAATACTGGTATAGACGATCTTATTTACAAAGCAGAAATAGAGACACAGATGTAGAGAACAAACATATGGATACCAAGGGGGAAAGGGGAGGTGGGTGGGATGAACTGGGAGCTTGGGATTGACATATATGAACTACTGATACTATGTATAAAATAGATAACTGAGAACCTACCGTATAGCACAGGGAACTCTACTCAACGCTCTGTGGTGACATAAATGGGAAGGAAATCCAAAAAAGAGGGGATGTATGTACACGTATAGCTGATTCACTTTGCCGTACAGCAGAAACTAAAACAACATTGTAAAGCAAGGTCATACCGTAGCTAGATGGGGGATTCAGGTTCAAGGCCATTTTCTCAGTAGGGGAGGGGGTGAGAAAGGAGAGCCTTGAGGGTGTTTATAGTAGAAGAAACAAAGCTGGGAAGGAAGGAGCGGGAGATACATGAAAGAGGGGAGTGATGGATGAATGGAGGGCCCACGGGAGGCCACAGGGAAGAGGGGATGCCTTGGATGCCTTCCGCAGCACAGAGGAGGGTTCAGCCTTGGGCGGAGGGAAGAACATCTCTGCCCAGGAGTTAAAGGGGAAAGGAAAAGCAGGAGAAAAGGCAGGTGGGTTCTGGGTGGGGAGAAAGGCCAAGCTTAAGAAAACTTCCATCTGACAACCTCTCTTTTCTCTATGAATTAAAAGGCAGGACTCTGCTGAGGCCATGATGGCACGTGGTGGGTGGGAGATTTGAGGAAAGCAGTAAATATTTATTATCACTGCTTTTGGAGACTGGGGGAGGGAGCTGGCTGAGGGCTGCAGGCGGCACTGGGAGCCCAGTGGAGGCTGGGAATGGTGCAGGCGCTCTAACCAGTATGAAGGTGGGGAAAGCCGAAACATACCAGGCTGCAGGATTCAGCCCATGGTGATAGGCTCTTGCCCTCCCCATTCACCCCTTCCTTCATTCCACCCCCATTTTTATTCCTTTGTTCCATGCTCACCACTTCGCTACACAAAGTGTGGGCTCAAGCCAGCAGCCTGAGCATCAGGTAGGAACCTGTTGGAAATGTCTGATCTCAGGGGTCAGGCCAGATGTCCTGTAACAAGATCCCCAGGTGACTGGAATGCACATTACATTTGAGAACCACTGCTCTAGTCTTTTCCAACTACAGTTCTCGCTGCCTTGCTAATATGCCATGAAGTTTGTGTGCTCAGCTTGGAACACTCGTCCCTCATGCTTTCTAGACAACTCTCCTCCTCTGTTAAGACTGTGTGTCAATCTTACCTTCTCTCTGACTTTTCCAAGGCCCTGCTGGGAAGAGCTATGTGCTGCCTCAAATGTGATTCCAGACATCATCTGAGGGCCGCCATGTTGCTTTCCCTTATCCTCAGCGCCCAGCACAGTGCCTGGTACAAAGCCAGTGCTCTGTAAGGTGCCTGAGTATTCACTGAATGGAACCCAGGGCCCAGTTCTCAGCTCCATGTCCCAACCCACACCCCTGACCATTTTCTGCACATGGAAAGTCATGTCTTTTTTACAAAAATATAGTGCTATAAGTTAAGCCCCAAATTCCTCACCTTGCATTTGCCTGATATGACCCCAAACCCTAGGAAAGCACTGGGCTTGTTGTTTTCTATAAAAATTTGAAAAGCCATATCTCACTTTTTCAAATTACATGTCACATAAAGCTCAGGTCTCAGGTCTCAACCTTGGGCAGGCTCTTTTCCCAAGTGGCTATAAAGAAATGCAATATTTCAAAACATCAGTTCACCTGTTAGTTCATGTTCCAAGTGTGGAAACCCTCTCTACTTATTTCTGAGTAGGAAACCTATTTCCTAATAAAGCAAGGAAAGTCAACTAAATTACAGACATGTATGGCCTTTCAATCCACTCTGTATGTTCCTGGGTATGAAAATGAGGTCTTTTTTTAATCCCTTTTTTCTATCCCTTTTTTCCATTTTTATGCCCCGTTTTCTATCCCTTTTGGAGCTTGACATATAGCTGGTGCTTAACAAATGTGCTTCTGATCAACTGAAGAGGAACTATTTCCCTACTTTAACTTTCACAACTAAATTGGATCAAGAAATATATTGATTGTGGGGCAACTTGCTGAGTCGCCTGCTAAATGTTTATTTCCTCCTTCTAGGTCTGCCCCGACTTTTCAGAGTTATCCTTTCCAAACCTGGGATTTATGGCTGATCATTATTGCTTAATACCTGCTGTACAATTAAAATAACCTGGGAACCCAGGAGCCTTGGGAAGCAGAGAGAAAACAGAGAAATCCACCCCAATACAATCTCAAACCCATCGCCTTATTAATCACGTTAGGCCCCGAAGAAATAATTTTTTCGGCCCTTAAACATTCCCAGAAATGCTAATATTCAGGATGCTTCCCTCCCCACCCCCATCGCATTTGGACCTGTCAGTCACACTCTGTGTAGGAAAGGATTTTGATTTGTGTCAGTAATGTTGCCTTAGAAATTGCAAACATTTAGAAATGCACAGAAAAAGAAAAAAAAGCATGTGCCATTAAAAATTGGAATTTAAGAGATTCAGAGTCAGTCTACAAGAGACCCACTTCAGACCTAGGGACACATACAGACTGAAAGTGAGGGGATGGAAAAAGATATTCCACGCAAATGGAAATCAAAAGAAAGCTGGAGTAGCAATACTCCTATTAGATAAAATAGACTTTAAAATAAAGAATGTTACAAGAGACAAGGAAGGACACTACATAATGATCAAGGGATCAATCCAAGAAAAAGATACAACCATTATAAATATATATACACCACACACAGGAGCACCTCAATACATAAGGCAACTGTTAACAGCTATAAAAGAGGAAATCGACAGTAACACAATAATAGTGGAGACTTTAACACCTCACTTACACCAATGGACAGATCATCCAGACAGAAAATTAATAAGGAAACACAAGCTTTAAATGACACAACAGACCAGATAGATTTAATTGATATTTCTAGGACGTTCCATCCAAAAACAGCAGATTACAGTTTCTTCTCAAGTGCATATGGAACATTCTCCAAGCTACATCACATCTTAGGTCACAAATCAAGCCTCGGTAAATTTAAGAAAATTGAGATCATATCAAGCATCTTTTCTGACCACAACACTATGAGATTAGAAATGAATTACAGGGAAAAAAACGTAAAAAACACAAACACATGGAGGCTAAACAATACATTACTAAATAACCAAGAGATCACTGAAGAAGTCAGAGGAAATCAAAAAATACCTGCAGACAAATGACAACGAAAACACAACAATCCAAAACCTATGGGATGCAGCAAAAGCAGTTCTAAGAGGGAAGTTCATATAGCGATACAATCCTACCTCAAGAAACAAGAAAAATCTCAAATAAACCATGTAACCTTACAACTAAAGGAACTAGAGAAATAAAAACAAACAAAACCCAAAGTTAGTAGAAGGAAAGAAATCATAATGATCAGAGCAGAAATAAATGAAATAGAAACAAAGAAAACAATAGCAAAGATCAATAAAACTAAAAGCTGGTTCTTTGAGAAGATAAACAAAATTGAAAAACCTTTAGCCAGACTCATCAAGAACAAGAGCGAGAGGACTCAAATCAATAAAATTAGAAATGAAAAAGGAGAAGTTACAACAGACACTGCAGAAATACAATGCATCCTAAGAGACTACTATAGGCAACTCTATTCCAATAAAATGGACAACCTGGAAGAAATGGACAAATTCTTAGAAAGGTATAACCTTCCAAGATTAAACCAGGAAAAAATACAAAATATGAACAGACCAATCACAAGTAATGAAATTGAAAGTGTGATTAAAAATCTTCCAACAAACAAAAGTCCAGGACCAGATGGCTTCACAGGTGAATTCTATCAAACATTTAGAGAAGAGTTAACACCCATCCTTCTCAAACCCTTCCAAAAAACTTCAGAGGAAGGAACACTCCCAAACTCATTCTACCAGGCCACTATCACCCTGATACCAAAACCAGACAAAGATACTACAAAAAAGAAAATTACAGACCAATATCACTGATGAATATAGATGCAAAAATCCTCAACAAAATACTAGCAAACAGAACCCAACAACACATCAAAGGATCATACAACATGATCAAGTGGTAATTATCCCAGGGATGCAAAGATTCTTCAATATATGCAAATCAATCAATGAGATACACCATATCAACAAACTGAAGAATAAAAACGGTATGATCATCTCAACAGATGCAGAAAAAGCTTTTGACAAAATTCAACACCCATTTATGACAAAAATTCTCCAAAAAGTGGGCACAGAGGGAACCTACCTCAACATAATAAAGGTCATATATGACAAACCCACAGCAAACATCACTCTCAATGGTGAAAAACTGAAACCATTTCCTCTAAGATCAGGAACAAGACAAGGATGTCCACTCTTGCCACTATTATTCAACATAGTTTTGGAAGTCCTAGCCACGGCAATCAGAGAAGAAAAAGAAATTAAAAAAATACAAATTGGAAGAGAAGAAGTAAAACTGTCACTGTTTGCAGATGACATACTATACATAGAAAATCCTAAAGATGCCGCCAGAAAACTACTAATCAGTGAATTTGGTAAAGTTGCAGGGTACAAAATTAATGCACAGAAATCTCTGGCATTCCTATACACTAACAACAAAAGATCAGAAAGAGAAATTAAGGAAACAATCCCATTCCCCATTGCAACAAAAAAAATGAAATACCTAGGAACAAACCTACCTAAGGAGGTAAAAGACCTGTACTCAGAAAACTATAAAACACTGATGAAAGAACTCAAAGATGACACAAACAGATGGAGAGATACACCATGTTCTTGAATGGGAAGAATCAACATTGTGAAAATGACTATGCTGCCCAAAGCAATATACAGATTCAATGCAATCCCTAACAAATTACCAATGGCATTTTTTACAGAACTAGAAAAATATCTTAAAATTTGTATGGAGAAAAGACCCCGGATAGCCAAAGCAATCTTGAAGGGAAAAAACAGAGGTGGAGGAATCAGAATCCCTGACTTCAGACTATACTACAAAGCTACAGTAATCAAGACAATATGGTACTGGCACAAAAACAGAAATATAGATCAATGGAACAGGATAAAAAGCCCAGAGATAAACTCACGCACCTATGGTCAACTAATCTATGACAAAGCGGCAAGGGTATACAATGGAGAAAAGACAGTCTCTTCAATAAGTGGTCCTGGGAAAACTGGACAGCTACATGTAAAAGAATGAAATTAGAACACTCCCTAACACCGTACACAAAAATAAACTCAAAATGGATTAAGGACCTAAATAAGACCGGACACTATAAAACTCATAGAGGAAAACACAGGAAGAACACTCTTTGACATAAATCACAGCAAGATCTTTTTTGACCCACCTCCTAGAGAAATGGAAATAAAAACAGAAATAAACAATGGGACCTAATGAAACTTAAAAGCTTTTGCACAGAAAAGAAACTATAAACAAGATGAAAAGACAGCCCTCAGAATGAGAGAAAATATTTGCAAACAAATCAACAGACAAAGGATTAATCTCCAAACAGCTCATGCAGCTCAATATTAAAAAAAACAAACAACCCAATCAAAAAATGGGCAGAAGGCCTAAATAGACATTTCTCCAAAGAAGACATACAGATGGTCAAGAAGCACATGAAAAGCTGCTCAACATCACTAATTATTAGAGAAATGCAAATCAAAACTACAATGAGGTATCACCTCACACCAGTTAGAATGGGCATCATCAGAAAATCTACAAACAACAAATGCTGGAGAGGGTGTGGAGAAAAGGGAAGGAACCCTCTTGCACTGTTGGTGGGAATGTAAATTGATACAGCCACTATGGAGAACAGTATGGAGGTTCCTTAAAAAACTAAAAACAGAACTACCATATGACCCAGCAATCCCACTACTGGGCATATACCCAGAGAAAACCATAATTCAAAAAGACACGTGAACCCCAATGTTCACTGCAGCACTATTTACAATAGCCAGGTCATGGAAGCAACCTAAATGCCCATCGACAGACGAATCGATAAAGAAAATGTGGTACATATATACAATGGAATATTACTCAACCATAAAAAGGAACGGTACTGGGTCATTTGTAGAGACATGGATGGATCTAGAGACTGTCATACAGAGTGAAGTAAGTCAGAAAGGGAACAACGAATATCGTATATTAACGCATATACGTGGAATCTACAAAAATGGCACAGATGAACCGGTTTGCAAGGCAGAAATAGAGGCACAGATGTAGAGAACAAGCGTATGGACACCAAGGGGGGAAAGTGGTGGTGGTGGTGGTGGTGGTGGGATGCATTGGGAGACTGGGATTGACATGTATACATTAATATGTATAAAATAGCTAACTAATAAGAACCTGCTGTATAAAAAAAAATAAAATTAAAAAAAAAGAGCAATTCAGAGTCATGGGACCTTTGGTACATCTGGAACAGGTATGTGGATTCCTTCAAATAAGGCAGTGGGGGGATTAACATGTGTCCACTCCCCACGAGGCTCCATCCTAGCACTTTTCATAGATTATCTCATTTCATCTTCACAAAAGACCTGCCAAGTGGCTATTGTTAGTCTCATTTTACAGACCAGGTAACTGAGGCTCAGAGAGGCTAAGAAAGTCACCCAGAATAAGATAGCTACTAAGGCTACTCAGGATGGCATTCCCACAGGGGTCATGGTCTTCCCACCTCGAAAGCTATGCCTTTTTTTAATTGCACTAAATTGGCATGAATCCTATTTTCTTAGACTCTGTCCTTTATATAACAAAAAAGAAGCATTATGGGATACCCCCAAAGGACTTCCTACCAAAACATCGTATTCCACTTATCTCTCATGGTAACTGAAATTCCCAAATGACTCACTCTTTGGGATTAGGGCCACTGAAGCTCTCTGTTAGGCTGACAATGTTTGCTACAACGAAGAGAATTCCAAATTAGAAGTCATGAAATGTTTATTAAGTGTGTATTTTACCCAAGGCACCATCGTAGATGTTGTGACAAACACACAAAACAATTCTGTACCCTCAAGAAGGTTACAAGCTAAATAGCAATTTCAGATCTAAGCAACAGTTCAAAGTGGTAAACAGTTGTCACCAGCCCCCTACAAGGTGAAGTGCCAAATAAATTTTCTACGCAAATGTCTATAGGCCCTCAGATATTATACCCTTAACAGAAATCCTGGCAGCTCAAAAGATGAATTTCACTAAAGTAGTTCCTGTCACCCACCCCGAGGAAATGAGTCTCGGGAGGCCGGAAAGGGCTTTCATGCGGAGGACACTCTGTGAGGTTGAACCTGATTAGAACAGAAGGCCTGGAGTAGTCATTAGAATTGACTGTACAAGGTGGGGGCAGTATGTGAAGGGGGAGAATTTGAGAAGTCCCATTTTGCATCTACCTTTGCCACACAGAGTTGTCTGCACAATTATATCCTGTCACTTTAGCTGCCTCAAAAAAATCTCATGCTAGGTAGGAAGAACATCAAGCCTGGCGTTTGACAGTTGTTAGCGTACAAAGGACTGGCTATCTGAATCCCCGGGCCATCCCCAGCCCCACCCGGACCACAGTCTTCTCAGAAACACACGTGATGAGGAAAGACCTTGCTTAGAGCCAGTGGTGTGCTGGAGCTGGTGTGTTCCAACCAGAGAGAGTTAGCTGTGAAACATTCAGCAATCTGGTGATAATCAGCCATGGTGGGAGCATTTACACTATGGAAATTGGCAAGTTACACCTCAAAGCTGTGTCTTTTTTGTGCAGAGTTTGCCGGCTCACCACTGCTTAGAGCTGTTCATATACTGCCCTCTCTCTGATTTGTACATTTACATGAACTCTGTATCATTCGGCGAGCCTCAAGTTAAGATGATACGCATAATGAATTTTACCATTTTGTATTTAGCTCTAAGAGACCAAGGATGTATTTGCTTTGAAGAAGGTTTTCTTAAACAGCCACTAGCATCTCTAAACAAATTAGATGAGCGATGATCAAAGTGTGGCCCCGGAACAGGGGTATCACAATCACCTGTGAACTCCCGCCGCATCCCAGATCTACGGAATCGGGAACTTTAGGGATGCCCCAGCAACTTGTGTTTTAATAAGCCCTCCAGGTGATTGTAACACACACTCAAGTTTGAGACACCAAACTAGAGTACCCTCTCCCCCAATCGTAAAACCAATCTTTGGCTTTTACCGTTTATACATTGTATGCACAATGTACATGCTCACACCATGTAATAAATTATCAGGTACTATATGCTCTATATAACATCTGTGTAGCAGTCAACCTTCAAGATGGACTCCAAGGTACCTCCCGGTGTTCATGCACTTATTTTGTCCCCTCCCATAGTGAATCATCAGGGGTCTGTGTGTGACCAGCAGAGTGCTCAGAAATTCTCATGTGTGACTTCAGAAACTAGGTCATTAAAGGTGTAGCTTTCATCGTGTTCTCTTGGTTACTTGCTCTGGGGGGACCCAGCCACCATGCTCTGAGGACAGAAGCCCATAAGTATAGAACTGGGATACCGACAGCCAGCACCAATGCCAACCATGTGAGTGATCCCCCCAGAAGTGGACCATCCAGCCCCAGCCAAGTTTTCAGATGACCGTAGCCCCAGCTGACACAGGACTGCAATTTCACGAGACACCTGGGCCAAAACCACCCAACCAAGCAGTCCGTCCTGAATTCCTGACCCATAGAAACTGTGAGAGGCACAGCACTAAGTTTTGGGGTAATTTGTTACACAGCACTAGATAACCACTACACACTGTACTAAAAGTGCTTAAGGGCAGCCACATGGGGAAGGTTTGAATGGTACAAAGTTGTATGAAGCAAGGTCTTTTCCAAAATGAAGCTCACTACTTATGTGGGAGATGAGATACATAAGCACTAAAAATAACTGGGTTTTTTGTACTTATTATTAAGAGATCACAAGTCTAGAGGGAGAAAATGCACACGCAAATCCTTTGAAAAATGAGTTATGCTGCAAAGTCAAGTTTTCCGGCCCCCTTTAAACCCCAGGACAGCATTTTAATCTGTCCCCTTTCTTAATCTACCGTATTCTTCCTCAGCTTTTTAAGCAGAGTGAATACAAAATAATTGCTGTTGATGGGGTAAGGGGTTGTTGTGAACCAGTTATACAGGGCACAAAAGATGTCATTTAGCTGTCAGTACGGACAACCCGGGACCCAGGGCTGCATGTCAGTGACTGCCTTCAGCATGCTAGGAGGCTAACAGACAAGACCATTTTCTGGTTTCCAGAAGTCTTTGTAAATCCCCTCATCCATTCTTCACCACAAACTCGTGACTGTCACATCTTCCTAATGAGAAAACTGCAGCTTGGAGCAGATAAGTGGGGTCACCTAACTAGTAAGTGACAGAGCCGTAAACTATCTGACTCAGAGCCCAAGCACCTGGCCTTCAAAGAACTCTCGCTGGCTTCAGAAAGGTCTTTGGTGTCAGCTTGTGTAACGTAGTATTTTAAGGCAACACAGGTTCATTGTATAAAATCCCAAAGGTATAAAACTCAGGGTTGGGAGACTGGGATTGACATATACACACTACTATACGTAATTCCTGATATCACTGAGCTGCTGAATCAAAGCCAAAGCTTCCTAGATCCAGACTTCATGTTATGTCAGAAAAAATGAACCTATATTCATTCAAGCAATCGTGGTTAGGTTTTTTGTTTCATGCACCCAAAAGCATTCCTAAATAATACTGATGGCAATAGACTACAACCACCAAACTTATAAAAACAGGACATGCAGTCGGTGCTCTTCCTCTACATTAAAATAGAAGGAACTGCTACAGTAGGTCATTTAATGCTTCCATAAAGCCACCTTCCTAAAATTGCACTTGATAAAGTCTAGGATAAATGCTGGAAAAGCTCACCAAAACAATTCAGCTTAATCAGCATTATAAAAATATTCTGGATGGAAATGCAGCTTGGTATAATAATGGAACGACCACTACATTAATCAGAAAGCATCAACTGAAGCTCTTAGTACTACTAATGCTATCTTAAGCAAGTCACTACTCTTCTCCTCATTTTTCATCTGTACAATGAAGAAGTTAAACTGGGTAACCCTGGGGTCCCCTTCAGATTTGATATCCTGTGTAAATTGTGAACCGAAATAAATTATCTTTAAAAAGTCACATGGGGGCTTCCCTGGTGGCACAGTGGTTGAGAGTCCGCCTGCCGATGCAGGGGACACGGGTTCGTGCCCCGGTCCGGGAAGATTCCACATGCCGCAGAACGGCTGGGCCCGTGAGCCATGGCCGCTGAGCCTGCGCTCCGCAACGGGAGGGGCCCCAACAGGGAGAGGCCCGCGAACCGCAAAAAAAATTAAGAAAGTCACAAACTTCTTCTGTGGCCTCCCCATTTGCTGGCTGCTTTCCAGCTGCAATAGCTGACCTTCTAATGCCTTGCATCAGCCTGAAAGGACAAATACACCTGCATTTGTCATAAATACATCCAGTCTTTTCAAAGCGCTTTGGAACAAAGGTGGAGGCAGTTCGTACCATGCAAACCACAGATGCAACACAGAGTCCAAATGTTTTTTTTCCAGAAGGAAGGTGCCTCCCGGGGCACAGTGCTGTTTGTCAGTATCCAAAGACTGAGGTCTGCCATCTTCCAAAATGGCTGGACCATGGATGAACTGATTGAACTTTTCCCTATCTTCACCCATTGCATGTTAGCTAGTTACCCATTTTCTTGTTTTCAAAATTAGCAGGATCTTTTTGTCTTCTTGTGCTTTTGCCCCTGATCTTTCACTAAGGTAAAACTAAACTCCCTACAATAGATGGCTCTCTCAGTACTTCACCCCGTTATGCTGCTTGCATACTCATTATTGTCCAAGCTACAGTGTTATTTTTCCATGATTTAGCTTGTTTTGTGCTGTGTGGTGAATTCTGAACGAGGCAACCAGGCTGAATAATTTGATGGGCTTTCAGGAGGATACTCTGACGTCTTTTTCTCTCCCTCACCAACTCACACAGACCCATTCACATGCACAAGGCCTGTCAAAACCCCAGTGCAGAGTTGCAGGCATTGTGGACAGGTATAGTTTGAGGGCTGGGGAGCCAGAAAGCAAAAGGGTACCTCCTGATCTCAGGAGCCTATGGTCAAGCGTCTACAGATACGTGCAGTGAACACTGTATAGGGTTATAAGGCAGAGTAGAAGTATGTGCATGGCACCGTAAGCCCTCAGGAGGGCTACTTAACTGAACGCAGTGTGGGAGGGGAGATTCAGGGCAGCCCTCCCCCTAGCAGAAGCCCACATGTGGTGAGTTTGGATAGGACAGGCTGGCGGGTGTGCTCAGAGGGACGGCTGCTGATTTTTCTAACCCCTTCCCCACCCTTGCCCCTCTTCTCTCTGTTCTCTCCACTTTCCTACCTGCTCTCACTTCCTCAACAGTCTTGGCCTGTGTGGGGAAAGCTGGCATTCTGTAGATGCCACCAGCCAAACAGGCGGCCCTGCTCCCACCAGGCTATCTGACGCCACACCTGGGGCCCACCTCGAACCTTCTCGAACCAGGTGCTTGGTGAAGGAGCCCAGAGGCATCTTCTTACAGCCAAAGGGATTGGTGTTTATAAAATCTGGTTTGGGATTGTTTTACAACACTGTGGAAGCTGGAAATACGGGATCCAAACAACCAAGGCCTCACAGTGCCTTGGCAGTTTGCAAGTGAACAGAGTGATGGAGGAGTCTTGTGGAACTTTCCAGAAGGGCTGGGAAGAGGCTTGGAGTCAAGGAAGGGCGAGTACAGAGACTGTGGCCAAGGAGGCGTGGGGCTGGTGGGAGCCCATCAGGGAACTCGCACCTTGTCCTTGATGCTAGTAGCCCTTTAGAGCCGTGGGTCTCTCCCACAGGAACAAGGAAAACGGGGGACCACGGATAAAAACCTTCCAAATGATTAAGGGCTGGTAAATAAGGAAAAGAGGAGAAAGGGAAGCCGAGGGCCTGGTGGTTAATGCCAGTCCCCCTGGGATGTGATGCACTTTCAAACGGGGCCCCTCCTCTTCAGTGTTCACAGGATAAGACAGAGAGGGTTTCTCTCAGTACCGGGACTCTAAAGAAGACTTCCTGATGGTGAGTGCGGTTAATGTTCAGATTCTGGGGAGGTAATGTCTCCTCCTCTCTGAAGGACTTTGAAAGAAAGACCCTAACCCTACCCCCAACCCTGGATGGTTTACAGTGGTCCAGCTCAGAGGGAAGGCAGCTAAATGGATGCTTGGGTCCCTTCCAGTCTTCAGATGCTCTATTTCTACCACGTGGTGTCTGTCTGGAAGAAGCTGTATGGCCTCTAATTCCATCATAAAACCAAGGGTATGTTAAATACCTGTTCACTGTAAAACTCCAACCACTCTACTAATACAAACAATGTCCACCTGCCTTCCCTTTTAAACTTAGAAACCAGAATCCTAATTTATTAAAGACAGGGATATAAATCAAGCAGGATAACTCATTTGGGTCATTTAATATTAGACAATCCCTGCCCCCCGCCGACCCCCTTAGGAAATATACTGACCAACTTGCTTTATCTTTTAACTTGTAAAAATAGTTTCTACCGTAAACATTTTCAAACACATGGGAACATAGAGGCGACAGCGTAACAAACCCCCGTATACTCATCACCCTGATTCAAAATTAACAGGTCTAACAAAATTAGCAAGAATTGCTTCCTAGTCAATGTCATCACTTGGCCAGTTCGCAGTCAGCTTGCTGAAATCAGCCTCCAGACAAGGACCCGCATTATATTCGAGTACATGTGGTGGTTACGTCTCTGAGGTCTTATGCCTTTACTGTTGCGGTGACGTGTAGAATGCCATAAATTCTGAATTTGTCAGCTTGTCTCTTCGTGGTGTCATCTTATTTGTTCCTCTGTTCCCTGTATTTCCAGTAAATGCAGCTTGACTAAATTCAGGTTCAACTTTATTTTGTCAAGAATATTCCTGTCCCTTGCCCCAGCTGCGGCTAAGGTGCTCAGTCCTTCCAAGGAACCTAAGGCCGCGGTGGGGTGAGGTCCTCACTTCATCCAGCGACTAGCCCCGTGCCCAGCGGCCCCTGCTTAGCACTCACCCGCCTCCATCTCGGAGCTGGCCTGCATCTCCTCGGCCCTCACCCTGCACGACGATGAGGTGATGGTCACGGAGGATAAAATCAATGCCCTCGTTAAAGCAGCCGGTGCAAACGTGGAACCTTTCTGGCCAGGCTATTTGCAAAGGCTTTGGCCAATGTCAACATCGGGAGCCCCATCTGCAACGGGGGGGGGGGGCAGGTGGAGCTGCCCCAGCAGGAGGTCCTGCCCCTTCTACCACGGCTGCCCCAGCTGAGGAGAAGAAAGTAGAAGCAAACAAAGAAGAACCTGAAGAGCATGATGATGACGTGGGCTTTGGTCTTTTTGGACTAAACCTCTCTGGTAACATGTTGAATGAAAAGCTGAGGTCTTTGCTGGGGAAAAAAAAAAAAAAATTCCTTAGGTGGTATTGAGTGGTTTGTATTTTAGGGGTCCACGATGACTGGTATTTCCTCTCTCAGTGGCGCTATCACTAATGAGTGAGTTCGGGATGTGACAGCCTGACCCCTCCCATGTAAACATCCCCATCAACCTCTGACTCATGGTTTCATCCACTGATGATCATTGCCTGAACCAATTACTTCACCAGGGACTGAAAAATGGGGATTTTCTATCGTTTTCTTGGTATTTATTTTCACCTTGCCTCCTTACATATTTTAGGTTCAATGAAGAAGAAATGATACAAAAATATGCATCCATGGATGTGGATCCTGATACAGGAATGAAGAAACACCTCTCCACTGAAACTAGAGATCGTGATTTGGAAGACAGTGTTAGGAACAAAGGTAGAGACGAAAAGTCTGAAATGGGAAACAGGAAGAGGGTTCTTAGATTGGCAGCCTTGAGTCTTGGGACCAGGCAGGTTTGCACACTCTGGGCAACCGTCATCTTAGCTATAAACTAAGCCCAGAGAAGCATCTGGCCTTATAGCAGCTGAAAATAGAACATACAGAATCAAGAATGGAAAAAAAAAGAGGGAAAGAAGGAGGCATTTCACTTCTGAGTGAAGTTTGGAGACCCCAGGGCATCACTGCAGTAATAGAATTCAAATCCACATGCTTCTGACAGCCCCACTGGGCAACAGGCATGGGTGAGACTCTAGTAATGGAGGCCTGAATGACCTCCCTGACTCCACTCGCTGGGGGAAGAGACGGACCACTGCCGGCATCTGCAAGCAGCCCTCACATAGGCTGGCAGGGAAGCCCAGTGGGGACACCACCTGCCATCAATGTCCACGGGGAGGGGCTGATTCTCAGAGCACAAGCCTGGTGCACACCTGCTGCAGCCTCCCTCCTCCACCTCTCTGCTCCTGGAACGCCACCTTCTCTATTTCTCCTTCCAGGGAAACACGATCAACCTCATTTGTTCTTTTCCCTACACAAGCCCACCTAGAGAGCAAATTGATACCATGCTTGCTTACACAGTCATCACCCTCTTAGCAGCTGCTTCTGGGGGACCAGAAGGATGGTACGGATAAGTTGTCCCAGCTGCCACTGTGCAGTAATTAGAATTTCCTGCTTATAAAAGGTTATTCTGATCACACGACCACTCCGAGTCAGGAAGGAAGAAAAGGCGGGAGAGGGGCAACCTCTAAAGGAAGCAACAATGCTCTGCAGGGGCCTCCCTGTTCAGCTCAGGAGGTTAAAAGGCAAGGACAAAGGATGGAAAGAGAGACATGCAAGTCAGGACGAATTTTTTAAATATGTGCAGGTCGTGGAGGAATCGTCGCATCCAGAGAAAGACCCCCAATTCACAGAGGTTTATGAGTGATAAAGAAGACAACAGAAGAAGGTTTTTTGTTTTATTTTTTTTTTGCTGTACGCGGGCCTCTCACTGTTGTGGCCTCTCCCATTGCGGAGCACAGGCTCCGGATGCGCTGGCTCAGCGGCCATGGCTCACGGGCCCAGCCGCTCCGCGGCATGTGGGATCTTCCCGGACCGGGGCACGAACCCGTGTCCCCTGCATCGGCAGGCGGACTCTCAACCACTGCGCCACCAGGGAAGCCCCAGAAGAAGGTTTTTAAATGATATCTGGAGCAAACAGAACAAAGGGAGACTCACTGATTGGACGAAGTGTGACAAAATTAATAGGTAACACAAAACAGAGTGTTAAAATTCCAACCGGGCTTTTATCTCTCCTAGCAATGAGTCTGCAAATTGGACAGTGTAAAGCTAGTGTCCCAGAAGACAACTGAAGTCCTCATCAAGCCAGGAGATAGCAGGAAACCATCAATCTATGGCAATGAGATAGGGTGCCGGATCAGCAAAATTACATTTGGGATGTGGAGGAATGTTCCAGAAAAACTTCAGAGAGTCTCTTAGTAGCTCCCCTGGGCTCTTGGAGAAGCCAGGAGACAGGAGTTGAGCAAATACCCTAGTTCCAGAAATAGGGGAAGGCTGATTTCCAGAAACTTAGGCAGTTCATCTTGACCTAAGTCCTCCTGAAAAATGTAAAATGGACCGTTAAACAGGTTGTTTGTGAGCATCACAAAAAGACACAACCTGATCTCTTGGCATCAATGTGAATTAACTAAAAAGAAGTCATGTTCTGGACCATCTGTTAATGAGATCCTCAGGGCAAGTACCTTAGAAAGTCACTGTGAAGCTCTTAATTGAGGAAACTGTCCACAGTTAGAGTGAGATGACAAAACCTCCAGGTGAGGATTTGGTCTTGTTGCTTTTCAGTTATGTTAAATAGTAACATAGACAATGGGACTCTTAAGGAAACCTCCTTCTATGCATGGGAGGGCAAAGCCTGGTAGACACACAGGCTTAATGAACAGAGCAAACCTCCATTGAATGACTACCCGGTACAGGCTCCAGATGTGACATGCTCTGGGCACCAAAGATGAAGACCTTGTCCTGAATCAAAGATCTCACTGATACTACAAAGCTACCGTAATCAAAACAGCATGGTAGGCAGAGATCACCTCGGTGCTTTGTGACCACCTAGAGGGGTAGGATAGGGAGGGTGGGAGGGAGATGGCAAGAGGAAGCGGATAGGGGGATATATGTATATGTATAGCTGATTCACTTTGTTGTAAAGCAGAAACTAACACACCATTGTAAAGCAATTATACTCCAATAAAGATGTTAAAAATAAATAAATAAATACTTAAAAAAAACAAAACAGCATGGTAATGGCACAAAAACAGACACATGGATCAATGGAACAGAATAGAGAGCCCAGAAATAAACCCACACACACTTACAGTCAATTAACCTTCAACAAAGGAAGCAAGAATATACAATGGAAAAAAGACAGTCTCTCCAGCAAATGGTGTTGGGAAAGTTGGGCAGCTGCATGTAAATCCATGAAGTTAGAACACACCCTCACACCACACACAAAAATACTCAAAATGGCTTAAAGACTTAAATTAAATGTAAGGCATGATACCATAAAAATCCTAGACGAGAAAACAGGTAAAACATTCTCTGACAAAACTTGTACCGATGTTTTCTTACGTCAGTCTCCCAAGGCAATAGAAATAAAAGCAAAAATAAATAAATGGGACCTAATCAAACCTAACAAGCTTTTGTACAGCAAAGGAAACCATAAACAAAACCAAAAGACGACCTACAGACTGGGAGAAAATATTTGCAAATGATAGGACCGACAAGGGCTTAATTTCCAAAATATACAAACGGCTCATACAACTCAACAACAACAAAAAAACAACTGAATCAAAAACTGGGCAGAAGACCTAAACAGACATTTCTCCGAAGAAGACATACAGAGGAGCGATAGGCACATGAAAAGATGCTCAACATCGCTAATTATTAGAGAAATGCAAGTCAAAACTACAGTGAGGTACCACCTCACACCGGTCAGAATGGGCATCATTAAAAAGTCTACAGGCTTCCCTGGTGGCGCAGTGGTTGGGAGTCCGCCTGCCAATGCATAGGACGCAGGTTCATGCCCTGGTCCGGGAAGATCCCGCATGCCGCGGAGCGGCTGGGCCCGTGAGCCATGGCCACTGAGCCTGCGCGTCCGGAGCCTGTGCTCCGCAACGGGAGAGGCCACAACAGAGAGAGGCCCACGTACCGCAAAAAAAAAAAAAAGTCTACAAATAACAAATGCTGGAGAGGGTGTGGAGAAAAGGGAACCCTCTTGCACTTTTGGTGGGAATGTAAGCTGGCGCAGCCACTATAGAAAACAGCATGGAGGTTCCTCAAAAAACGAAAATAGAGTTTCCATATGATTCAGCAATCCCACTCCTAGACATATATCCAAACAAAACTATAATTCAAAAAGATACTTGCACCCCTATGTTCATAGCAGCACTACTGACAATAGCCAAGACATAGCACCCTAGTCTGGGGGATCAGAGAAAGCTTCCCTGAGTAATGTGTGTTGAGAAATGACAAGGTATAGGCAGGTGGGGACTTTGAAAGACACGTAGGCATGGGAATTAGGCTGCATAATGATAGCAGTGGTAGCAACGACAATAACAACAAAATCCAGAAGTCGCTGCTATGCCTTGGGGACTGACTCTATGCTCTGCTAAACACTGCATACCTCTATTTGGTCCTCACGCTCTCTATTTTGCAATCGAGGAAACTGAGACTCGGCAAGGTTGAGTAATATATGCAAGGTCACACAGCTGCTAAATTGAGGAGCTGACACGTAGCAAGACAGTGTAAGAAGACAGAAAACTTACATTTGCTGGCTTAGCAGAATTAAATGCCTTTCACTTGACTATTTTCTAAACAACACACTTACAAGCACATATTTATTCGCCAAGTCTATCCATTAAACATCTAATCCAGGGCACTATTCTGAGCTCAGAGAAGATGGTCTAACTCCCAAGGCAGATGGACCTTTAGCTAAATTTATAGCCAATTAGGGCATTTCTTCCTATGGAAAGCTAGGTACGTGTTCCATCAGAATATTATTTAATGGCAAGACCCCAGGTGGAATGTTCTAGAAGACCTTTAGCAATTGTGCACCGCATGCTATTTAAACTAAAAACAACACTGTGAAAAACTGCACTTCAGTACAAGCCACAGAGAACACGCCGAAGAGAATTGGCCGCCCGAAAAGGAGGCATGATGACTGAAATATTTTCCAGACTATTACATCCTGGAAGGGTTTAAACAGAGAGAAGAAAGACAGGGAAGGGAAGGAGGATGATTTAGGGTTTCATTTAAGAACAACAGGATTAAATTAACCTTGGGCGGGGGGCGGGGGGGTAACAGCAGAGGATGGTGGAGAGAAATACTGTGCAAGATGTGAGAAGCTTCCCAAAGGAGAAGTATGCTGGACTGCAGAATTTTCCAGCCCAGCAAAACAGGCAAAGCCATCTACAATTAAAGTCATTTACAAGCAAACCTGACCAATTGCTGAGAAAATATAATACAGGCTGAGTCCTAGTTTTAGGAACAGACAAACTAATATCCCTAAATTGGGAAAAACTGACTATTCCTTGAGATTTGTTTTCTTGCATTTTGTCAGTCTCATTTCCTCAACTTTAAAACAAATAGCGACGAGCAAGTTCCCCAACTTGGTGTACGGGTGTCACCGCGATTATAGTTCTAAGAAAATTTCAACCCAGAGGAGAGGTGAAATAGACGTTTTTAAATGTCTATTAACTGAACTATGATATTAATAAAGCCGCCTTCTTAATCCTAGTTTATTTATAATTTTCAGTCAGGCTGCAGAAATTCTAAATTACACAGAGCAGCCAAAAGATGAAAAGAAAAGTTGCAGAATTAAAACCCAGCAGACCTAAACATTTATTGACTTCTCAGCATACTGAGAAAAATAAAGGTTTGCTTGTGGGGGAAAGGGCGGGCGTGACAGGCCCAGCTTTGCCAACTCTGGAAATTATCTATAAACAGCCTCGGCCATCCTCACTGCTGAGCTATTTTCAGAGACAGCACCCAGCTCCTGGTACACACACCAGAAACACTGTTTGTGCATTGCTGCCCCCTGCTGGCCATATGGAACTCATTTTGTCCAGGGCCCAAGGAAATGCCATTTGCAAATTTCAATTGCTTTTCAATTCCCTTCCTCCCATCCCTCACCTGCAAGAGCACTCTCCGGAAGGACTCTGTTAGGAGACAATCCATCTGAGCTAATGGGCAAATGTCCCTTATGGTGCAATTAGTGGGATTCCTCCTACTGTGACCCCCAATGACCCTCCATCAGTGTGGCTCACCGGAAGCAGTGGAAAATCTGAAACACACCGTCTTGCTGCTCCAAGGACCGCTTTATGAAAATATTCCATTGAATTAAAATTAATTCAAGCCCTAGTGGTTTTTCTTCTCAGAGGATCCAGGGTCAGCCAAAATGTCAGCCAGCCCCTCCCTCCCTCCCTTCGTTTGATATTCATATATGATGCCTCCCTCTTAGTGGAGAGGCTGCTGCATCCCTGGAAACCAACCCATGTCAAATACCTCTAAAGATGGAGGTTCTGCCCGAGCTCCAGAGCCCCCTGAGCTGCCAACAGACCAACATGCTAATGTCCACTGAGGCCTGCTGGGGCTGGTCTGGGTCTTCATTTTTATAGCCAGGCTCCTGGAAAGCGTCATGCTTTGGAAAGAGTGGAGGGAAGGAAGAGATGACTACATCTTCATCGTACTGGGTGGAAGGAATCCAAGGGTTGATAAGCTATCTGCCGCTCTCAGTGAACACAGTGGTCAGTTCTCGGCGTCTTGTCCGCGTCAACTGTGCTGGCCAAGCCTCAAGTCTCAGGCCCAGTCTTAACAAAACCCCTTCCAGCAGCCCCTCCCATTGTGTTTGTCCCTCTGGGCTTCTCTGCCCCACCCCCTATGCCCAGTTATAACCCTTGGCCTGTGTGTGCCCTGGGGTGGGAGGCCTCTTGCTATAAAGCAGTGGTTCTCGAAATCCACTGGGAACTTGTCACAGATGCAAACTCCTGGGCCCCAGTCCAGGCCTAATGATTTAGAAACTCTGGGTTGGAGCCCAGCAATCTACATTTCACAAGCCCTCTGGGAGATTCGGATGTTCACTCAAGTTCGAGAACTGGCTGCCAACGTCTTCCATCTTTCTCCACGCACCTACTTCCAACCAAAACTGACTCGTGGCTATGACTTGTTAACGCTGATGGGGGAAAAATGTAAAAAGCCTGACAACCGTTCTTGAGCCCATAATAGACGCTGTCTATTCATCCTCGGAAGCCTCGATGATTGGGAAACCTCTTGGGAGAGCTTCCCGTAATCCTCAAGACGCTGACCAGGAAGACGGATCATTCCTCTCCCCTGTGTGAGCCCTCCGTACTGGTGCCTACAGTCGTCACAGAGCGTCACTGTCCCTTGTCATGCGGAGTGTAGTCCTGGACCAGCCTCATCTGCATCCCCTGGAACCTTATTAGAAATGCAAGACCCCAGGCCTTATCCCAGACCTGCTGATCTGAATCTGCCGTCTTCTTGTTTTACTGGGTGCGGGTGGGGAAACTGAGGCTCAGAAAGGTTAAAGAATTTGCCAAGGTCACATGATAGCCAACTGGTGGATTTGGGATTAGGACCCAAGATGGCCTGTGTGCATGTGGCCCTGTAGATTTTCTTTTCTACCACATTCCCTCTCTCATTCATTTCGCTGTGCTGTCTTTTCTTCTATCAAATAGTAATAGTAGCGGTCACAGTGAACATTTATGATTTCCTTCGTTCCAGGCATTGTTCTTGGCGCTTTGCACGTATTGTCACACTGAAACTCCCAATCTGCCCTGTAAGGAAGATATTCCTATTGATGAAGACACCAAAGCCCAGAGTACAGGAAAACAAACAAAAACAAAAACAAAAACCCTGTCCAACCGCTGTGCCTCCTTCACAGATGGCTGTGCAATCAACGAGATTAAAAGTTCAAGCCCTCTGCCCACACCCCACCCCAAATCACCCTGCCCACCCCTGCCCAGTCATCTTCAGGGGTTACCCACACACCTGCTCTTTCCCCTCCCCGAGTTTTCAGTCCACACAACTGGCTCAACTGCATCCTTTTCCTTAGCTTTTCAGTGACGTTGAATGCTGTCACTGACGAAGGAGACAGTGGTGTGGATAAGAGAAAACCATGGAATATCCAAAATGTGTTTTTTCTGCCCTATAAATATGGGATATGATTTAAATTTTCCAAAAGGTCTATTCTCCCAAGTCTGGCTCAGGTTCCTTAAAGAAGCAGCCCATGTTTCCTGAGTTGACCCCAGTTCACAGAGGGAAAGGGGTGTCCAGGACAGGCTGAGAGGCAGGGCGGCCGGGGCAGGATGGTCACCCCAGAGATGCCACCAGGCGTATAATCACAGGGCGCCCTGGGTGCTGGCTTACCCGCGTGGGAGCACTGCCAGTTAAAGTGAGCCCCTGGTTTTATAGGGATTCTCTTCTTTTCAAAGGCAGCTCACCTGGAGGAAAGAATCCAGCCTCAACTCAATTTCAGTTTCACACCACACTCCGGAGTGAAAGGACGTGGGACCCTAGTCACCGGTCCGCCAGGACACTGGCAGCTCTCAGCGGGCGTTTCGCAGTTTCACAGCAGTGGCCGCGAGACTGCCTTCAATAGCGCACCTGCAGGGATGGGCAGCCCAGGCGGCCAGACCAGGGCTGTTTGGACACAACACGCTGAAATCAAAACGCTCCTTGGAGGGTTTCTCCCCACATGGCACACGGGGGTGTTCGCAGGAGTCGGCTGGGGACCGTGCGGGAAGGAGGAGAAGCTGAGGAACCGGTAGGAATCAGGCAGGGGGACCCCTCCCTGCCGCTGTGAGATGGGGATGGCGGGTCTTCTCCGTCCTGACCCCGCTCCTCCCCTTTCTTAATTCTCCAGGGCCTTGGGGCTCATGCTGCCTTCCTGCTCTCACAACAAGCTCTCTGGCAGCCCTTGCTATCAGCTTTAGCAGGCCTTAATACTAAATTCTAACTTTCTGATTTTACAGTGGAAGTGACAGATTTCTGCACGTTAAAGGAATTTTCACCACCTTGAGAATGGGGGTGCAAGGAAGAAGGGCGGGGGATGGTGGTACCGAAAGTGCGAGGGATGGGTGTGGAGAGGATGTAGGTGAGGCGTAGGGACGTGGAATTTCTTGGTCTTCCTAACAACACTTTCTTTTTCTCTGCCCAAATATATGTAAAGAGAGAGAATCTTCTTTGGGCTTTTCTGCACCCCAAGTTTCCTCCATCGTAACTCTTTGGACTGGAATTACAGATTCCTCCACTTAGGCACCTGATCTGCCTGGAAGCCTCCTGTGCCGACTACAGTTTTCCAAAAGTGGTCCAGTGTCTCGCATCCCACACGCTCCTGCCACAACCCATAAGAAGGGGGTTTCTCTTCCTCCCCCATGAATCTGAGCAGCCCCAGTGACCACTTTGATGGACAGAATAAAATGCAAGTAGATGTTCCAGCCAGTCCAGCTAAGTTCACGTGGATCGGCGAGGAACCCCCTAGCCAAGCACCCCCCAAATTCCTGACCCACAAAATTGTGAGCAAAATAAAACGGCTGCCTTAAGCTACTACTTGGGTTTGGGGCAAGCTTATTAAACAGCACTAAGTAATCAGAACAACTCCTCGGCCCCCAAATAGCACGTTATTTGAAAACCCTCTATTAGTCAACCCTCTGGGTAGAAGCACAAAGCACCCTGGCTAAAGTGTAAATGGCGTCTAGAGAGAGACCACCCATTCATCCCTGAGCACCGTTAGTTCAGGACTTTAGGACCTAGTAGGACTCAGAGAAAATGGGACATTCTCCCTACACACCACAATATGGGGAGGCAGGGGCGAAAACCCAATGTGTGCGGGTATTGAGTCGGGGGAGCAGCCTGGGGTACTGACCCCTGGAGGCTGGTACAGCCCTCCGATAAGGCCCAGAGCATCTTGCAGACAGCGTGAGCCCCCTTTCTTTTGAGTCTATGCTGTGTTTCTAACACCAAAGAAAATACATTTCTGCAATGAGTAAAGGACCACTCTGGGCTTCAGCTGCAGGTTGGGCTGGACCCTGTGTGCACTTCAAAGATTCTCACGTGGAGGAAAACCATTTTCCTGGGAGCCTACAGGACTAGGAACTTGCTGGGGGCAGGGTGGACAGGGGCAGGATCCCTCCCGCTGGGGTCTGTACTGGTCCACAAATCTTGGCTAAAACCCTGGGGGCCAAATGTGGTTAGGAATTCAGAATTGCCCAGATTTCAGAAAAGTGATACAGGACATCTACTGTGTGCTACAAAACATCCCCTGCAGATTCCAGGAAAGAATCCTGGAATCACACACACACATGCACACATTTCTACAGCAAAAGGCATGAATTTTTGCAGTTTGATAAATGCCATAAATAGCCTCGTATCAGGTTAGTCCAGGTTTTACTGCCAAATAAGTTATGGTAAATTTCAAGTTTGCAGAGCTTTTGGGGTCTGGAATCATGGACCTCTTTGGTTCATATTTGCTCAGGTTTTCTACCAAGGCCATGTGTCAAGATATCATTGAAGAGGTCTTTTCCAAGCCAGATGCTGTGAGATGTTAGATGTCTGCTTTCTTGGAGTGTTTATCTCAGCGGTTCCTGGGGAGCACACCCCCGCCCCCATAAACCTGCCATCAGCCCTCCCCATCTGGCTGCCCGTCAGACAATGAATGAACACTTTACACTGAATCCCCATTTTACAGATGAGAGCACTGAGTCTGTCAAAGATGCCACATTTAGTTGATGGCCAAGCTGAGCCTTCAACCCTGTGCTCTGAATGAATCCTGTGCTCTAAACACAGGGATTTAGAAGTTAGCTCCAGCTGAGGGTGAGAATGGGGAGAGCTGGGGGAGTGTGAGAGATGTGGGGAAGATCCGGGGACTGTACAGGAGGGGTGGCATTTGACTGGCGCTTGAAGGGCAAGTAGGGTTTGAGCAAGCACGGGATGGGACAGCTGATGGGAGGACGGCAGGGCTGGGCGTTCCAGCCAGGGTCCCCCACAGACAAATGCAGGCAGGGGAGCACGAGCTTCTACTGTGAATTCCCAGGGATCCAGTTCAGCTCAAGTGTAGGTTGTATGAAGGTGGCTTGCAGAAGCAAATGCCCTAAAGGTGGTCTGAAGGAATGAGGGGAAAGGAGACTTTATCTGTAAATGATTTTGTCGCTAAAAAAAAGATTTAAAAATGTGATATATTAACATGTGTCACTTTTGAGTACACACGACACACTATTTTCTGTGCTTTCTATAGCTTTAAATTTTATTTTAAAAGAAATCCAATCAGTGTCACTAGATTTTGGAGGCTCTTGTGTTCCAGACTAAAGACTTGGGATTTATTATGTGGGTGCCTTGTGAAGGGACCATTTTGATTGGGAGCATGACCCAGTCAAAGCTGTACCTTGGGACCAAGATTCTGACAGCAGCGTCCTGCAGCACCAGACTGGAGGAGAGAGAGTGTGCAGACAGGGAGATCGGCCACAGCAGCTACCTACAAGCTTCATCCAACAGAGGAAATGAGAGACACACCCACCAAGAGGAGCTAGCCAACAATGAAGTGCAGGATGGAGCTCGCCCAGCTTCTGGCAGATGGAAGTCAGAGGCAGCAAGATGCGGGGAGGGGCCCTCACTCTGCAGAGCAATGCCCCACTGCTGGGCTAGAAGGTGGGCACCAGTGTCCTGAGCCTACCCATGAGAATCTAACAGGGACAGGCAGGTGGATGACCCATGATTAACAAATCATGGAAAGCCTCATTCCAGGAGGGATGGATTGATAAGGATAAGAGCAGCCTGAGCTGGACAGTTACCAGGGAAACCTAAGCCGCTCTCGGCACCCTTCTTCACAGGTGTTCTGGCCAGAGCCCAGCTACCCTTACAAACATGGCAGTGTTCTCTACAGAGGCAGTGCTCAAAGTTGAGCAGGCCACCAGAAGCGCCTGGAGGAGACACAGACATAAAGAACAAACAGATAGATACCAAGGGGAAAAGGGGGGTGGGATGAATTGGGAGATTGGGATCGACACATATACGCTATTGATACTATGTATAAAATAGGTAACTAGGGCTTCCCTGGTGGCACAGTGGTTGAGAGTCCACCTGCCGATGCAGGGGACACGGGTTCGTGCCCCGGTCCGGGAAGATCCCACATGCCGCGGAGCGGCTGGGCCCGTGAGCCATGGCCGCTGAGCCTGCGCGTCCGGAGCCTGTGCTCCGCAACGGAAGAGGCCACAACAGTGAGAGGCCTGCATACTGCAAAAAAAAAAAAAAAATAGGTAACTAATGAGAATCTACTGTGTAGCACAGGGAACTCTACTCAGTTGTCTGTGGTGACCTGAATGGGAAGGAAATCCAAAACAGAGGGGATGTATGTATACGTATAGCTGATTCACTTTGCTGTACCGTAGAAACTAACACAACATAGTGAAGCAACTATACTCCAATAAAAATTAATTTTAAAAAACATCACCTGGAGGGCGGTTTAAGATCCAGGTTAATGGGCTTCACCTCCACAGTTTCTGAGGGAGCAGATGGAGTGGGGGGTGTGCAAGGGGCAACAACCTACCTATCTCGAAAGTTCCCAGGTGATGCTGGCGCAGCCTGTCAGAATCACTGTTTGAGAATCACAGCTCTAAAACCTCTAAGCATGGTCTGAACTCCTCCCTCAGGTCATAGGCACTCAACATGCCTCATTTAAGCTTCACAACGCCCATGGCAAGCAGCCCACAATTCATAGAGGAGAAAAGTAAAGATTAAAGGTGCTAAAGAAATTACCTAAGGTTACACAAGTAATGGGCAGCAAGAGTAGGACTGGGCTGCTCTTTTTTTTTTTTTTTTTTTGCGGTACGCAGGCCTCTCACTGTTGTGGCCTCTCCCGCTGCGGAGCACAGGCTCTGGACACGCAGGCCCAGCGGCCATGGCTCACGGGCCCAGCCGCTCCGCGGCACATGGGATCCTCCCACACCGGGGCACGAGCCCGTGTCCCCTGCATCGGCAGGCGGACTCTCAACCACTGCGCCACCAGGGAAGCCCAAGGGCTGCTCTTTTTTTTCTGCTCTGTTTTTCCTACATTACTTGTTCCCCAAAGCTGGCCCTCAGTGATGGCTGACAGAACGTCACAGGTCCAAGCTGAACTGAACAAAATGTGAGTTTTTCTTAAGGTGAACCATCTGAACTCAACTGAATGGACTTTTCCTTTCCTTAGCTGTATAAGTCCATTTATATTTTAGGGAGTTAAAATACTGTTACCGAACGATGGTGGCAAGAGATGGTCTTTTTCTTTCACTTTGTCCCTTTTAAAATCTCCTTACTTGGCAAAATAGACATGGGAAGACCTAATTTCAGTCCCTTCTCTTTTGAAACTCCTGGCAACGACGCTCTGCCAGGCTGTCTCCGGGCACCTAAGGGGCACCTGCATCTTACAGAGTACAGATGGCTCAGAGTGACCTGTCTCATGGGACGTGGTGGCAGAGCCATGTGTGCCCTTGAGGCCAATCCTCTACCCACTAGCCCTATCACAAGTTCTTCAGAGGGCCCTGTCCCTTACGGAGGCTGGATCGCCTTTCCCCAGCGCTGCCGGAAGCCACAGACACAGGACCAGAGGGAGCGCGGGGAAGCTTTTCTCCCCAGCATTCTGACTTGGCATCTACCAGGTAGTCCTCGGGCATTAAGGAAGGTCCGTGTCAATTCAACTTCTTGCTATTTGCATTTATTTCTACTCTTAGACGGTTGTTGGGATCAGGGGGGAATGGGTTGGTGTCCCAACGTGGAAGCCCCTGAATCAGACAAAGGAAAGCTCTGCTTCCTGTCCCTAATGCCATATAAGTAAGCGGTGGCTTCCACCCACACCAGAAGGCAGTGCAGTGCAGGGTGTTGGCAGGCGGGCTCTGGTGTCACCTGCCTGGGGCCACCCAGTGGCTCTTGCTCTCCCAGTACTGGTGGTGTGACCTTAGGCAGGCTACCCAATGTCTCTCTCTGGCTTAGTCCCTCATCCATTAAATCGGGGTAACAGTACCTGCCTCAGGGGGTAGCTGTAAAGAGTCAATGTGTTAGTATATTTAAAAGCAACTAAGAACAATGACTGTCATACAGAATACATTTGGATGTTGTGTTTATTACAACTCAGTTGTTCGGAATCATTCATGGATGCCCACCACCCTCTCAGAGGGCTCTGGGGAGACAGAGGTGGAGAGGGCAAAGTTGTTCCTCTCCAGAAACTCCGTTGGACAATTCAATGAGTGATCTCGTTATAGAGGAAGGACTATGTTTGCAGAAGCCCAGGCTAACATGGGAGCCGGAAGGATGGGCACAGTGAGAGGTGGGGACATGTGTGTTGACCATTTACATCACAGGGCGGGGCGGACCGGAAGGCTAATGATGGCCTCCAACGGGACAGGGACTCTAAATCCCACCACGTGCTAGGCCAAGAGAAGGTTCTGGAAGTATCAGAATGGCACTCCACATTTTCAGCCACATTTACACCAGCAACTACTAACTTGGCACAAAGGGAAGGACAGGAAAGACCATAAATATTCTCAGCTCAAATTTTTAAATGACTGAACAATTGCAGTAACTCTTCAATGTTCATAATTATTTGAGGGAGGGAAGAACCCTTTGATCCATTAGAGGCACATACGGAAGAGGAAATCCCATCGTATGAATGAAGGCCCAGTACATTAAAAATGTGAATTAAGAATTAAGGAACAAACAAAAAAAGAATTAAGGAACAAAACAATGGAATGCTGCCAATTTTTAAAATAACTGCTGTACGAATTGCTAATCGGTATCCAGTGTCACAGTGGCTCATTTGTTCAGTAAGAGCAAAAAAAGATAAAGGTCCCTGAGGTGGTGATGGGGCAACCAGCTTGGTGAAATCAATTGTGTACAAAATGTCGGAAAGGCCTTGACCCTTTGGGAGATGCTTCCAAACGTCCACCTGGGAAATTGAGCTCCGGGTTTTTATATTGGATCTGGAAGCCTGGAGGTGCATGAGACCACCTCTGTGGTGTGATGAGGCCCCTTTCCTCACACGGTGTACATTCTAGCGGTGGACACAGCCAACAAACGAGTAAATAAATAAATAAGAAGGTAACTCCAGAGGGATTTAAATGCTATGAGGAAGATAAGATGCACCTCACAGGAAGACGCTGGAAAGTCAGAGCGCTAAGGCCAGTGACCACCTAATATCCACTTGTTCCTTCTTTATTAACAGCAGGAACAAGCTGTTAATATTCTTAGCTGACACAAGTCCCTATCTCTGGCCCCATCCTCTGCAGCTCCCCCCATCAGAGACTGGCAGAGATACGCACACGCCGCGAACGTGAGCTCTAAGAGCCTGGGTCCAGGACACCTGACCACCCACGCCCTGCTAAAAACGCTTCATTGGATCCCACTGCCATCAAGATGGAGATTAAACTCCTGCGCTCTCAGGCCTCACCTCCATCCCCATCCCCTCCACTCCGTTCCTAAATGTACATTCTTGGTGGGGTCCCCAGACATCATCACGCTGAACCAAAGCAATCCACTTTCACTGCCATGTGCTATCTGTGTCCAGCAGGCGTTGGGCAGATGACTCAGCCCCATCACCTGTCCCCTCTTGAGGGGGCCCAGCTGACCCTCCCCCAGAGCTGACATCATGCCTCATCTGCCAGTAGAGAGAAAAGGTCCAGAAAACTCTGCCTGCCTCACAGGACAGGTCCAGTCCATCAGCAGACCCCCACTGAGCACCCGCTGTGCATCAGGCACTAAGCGTACACATGGGATTCAAAGACGAGCGAGATGACACTCCTGGAAAAGACAAGATTCTAATCTGAAAAGACACATGCACCCCAATGTTCATAGCAACACTATATACAATAGCCAAGACATGGAAGCAACCTAAGCGTCTATCGACAGGTGAATGCATAAAGATGATGTGGTACACATATACAATGGAATATTACACAGCCATAAAAAAGAATGAAATAATACCATTTGCAGCAACATGGATGGACCTAGAGATGATCATACTAAGTGAAGTAAGTCAGAGAAAGACAAATATCATGTGAAATCACATATATATGGAATCTAAAAAATATACAAATAAACTTACATACAAAACAGAAACAGACCCACAGACAAGAAAACAACCTTATGGTTACCAAAGGGGAAAGGGAAGGAGGGATAAATTAGGAGTTTGGGATTAACATACACACTACTATATATAAAGTAGATAAACAACAAGGACCTCCTGTATAGCACAGGGAACTCTACTCAATATTCTGTAATAACCTATATGGGGAAAGAATCTGAAAAAGAATAGATATGTGTATATGCATAATTGAATCGCTTTTCTGCACACCTTTAACTAACACAACATTATAAATCAACTCTACTTCAAAATTAAATAAATAAATAACTTTTTAAAAACAAGGGGGGAAAAAAAAACGAGTGAGGCAAGGTCTTGTTTGGATGGAAGATGGTGGCCAAACAGGCATCATGACTGAGGTGGGTACAACTTGCTGAGGGTATAAAGTAGTAAAGAGCACAGGCATTTCACCTGCCTGGAGTGGGGTGAGGGAAGCTTGGAAAGCTTCCTGGAGGAGGTGTAGCCTAAGCAGAGTCCTATAAAGGAGGTGGACTAAAATTCTTGGTGAAGATGGCTGAGGAGGGACATGGGAGCCGCAGAGATGCAGGGGCATAAACTAAACATGAGAGGGAGGCAAGCAGGGAGGGAAAGAGAGAGGAAGGGCAGTTAGCTGGGGCCGGGTCATACAATGGCCTGTATACCACTGCCAAGGAATACGTAGTCTCTCACCCAAGGGCAATGGGGAGGCAGCCCCGCAAGTACTTTCAGCAGTGAGTGATGGGCTCCCACTTGCATTTTAGACAAATCTCCCTGAAGTCTGTGTGGTGGATGATTTGAGGAGAAGACGTGGCTGGACACGGGGAGACCAGTCGGGACTCTGGAAGCTACCGATCCAGTCTGAGAGGACAGGGTGGAAACAGCAGTGATGAGACTGTACCCGGTTGATGCCTCCTGCGCTGGCGGGCAGCCTGGTTCATGGCTATAAACATCCATGGGAGCAGCCGTGGCAGTGGCCCTTCTTCCCCCTCCCCTTCTCTTCCTCACACCCCATTTCATTAGATGCTGAGGGTCTCCTCGTGATGGAAACACCAGAGCCCCAGGCACACACCACACGACTCCCAGTTTGCAGTCATCAAGTTCAGTGACAAACGATGCCTTTGCCTTATGCCTCGGAATTCCTATTAAACTTTTATAATATTAAACAATTAAAATACTCTCCTAGATTTCAGTCTGTGCTTTCTTCAGGAACATGGCCAGTGAGATAAAATACTCAGTGGCTCCTTATTCCCCAAATAGACATTTGACAATATGCTTCATGCCCTGTCTGATATCAAAGCAATCACACTAGAGTCAGGCTTCCAAAAAATGTGCATTTTTTTCATGGCAACAAATAATAATAATATGACAAAAAAACTTTTTGATGAGGCCATAATTGGTGAAGCCAAGCTCTGATAATGAGGGAACAGGATATTTATGAGGATCTATTCTGCCTTTATTAGTGTGGAAGGTGGATGGTGGCACGATCAGTAAGGCAATTCACAGCGACTGTAAATATGCCAACGGCATGCTAGACTAATAGGAAAAATGAAAATGTAGTACCTTTTCATGCTTGTAGGTTTTGCATGTTCTTTACTGCCACTAAGCCCCCAAAGCCGATGCCCACCTACCCCCAACCTGCAAACCCTAAAGAGGGAAGTAAAACCTTGTTACAGTAGAAGGAATTCAGCCCAGACCTGCCCTGTCCAACATGGCAGCTGCCAGCCCCACGTGGTTCCTGCTCATTTGAACTGAGGCTAGACTGAATTGAGAAATGCTGTACATGTGAAATACACATCTGTTATTGAAGATTTAGTGCAACAAAAGAATGTGAACTAGCTCATTAATATTTTATCATTTTTTACACACTGAAATAATATTTTGCATAGAGTCAAATAAAATATATCAAAATTAATTTCACCTGTTTTAACTTTTTTAAATGTGGTTCCTGGAAAATTTTAAGTTATAGATGTGGCTGGAATTATACCAGACAGTGGCCTAGAGCACAGGATTCACTCAAAAGGCAGCCATCGGGCTTCCCTGGTGGCGCAGTGGTTGAGAGTCCGCCTGCCGATGCAGGGGACATGGGTTCGTGCCCCGGTCCGGGAAGATCCCACATGCCGCGGAGCGGCTGGGCCCGTGAGCCATGGCCGCTGAGCCTGCGCGTCCGGAGCCTGTGCTCCGCAACGGGAGAGGCCACAACCGTGAGAGGCCCGTGTACTGAAAGAAAAAAAAAAAAAGGCAGCCATCAAGGATGAGTTGACCGAAGAAGCCCATCTCTGTGGACCTCTAACAACTCATTAGATGTTGGTCCACCAGGGGACGGAGCTGTCATGAAACCTAGGAACAGAGCAGGTGAGACAACCTCAAGGTCCCTCACCCCAGACCTCAAGCTGGCATCTTCTCCCAGGACACCAAGGTACATCAAGTGGAAGGAAATAAAATTCAATAACAATTTTTATACTGAGCTATTTTGCTGTTGCTCATTAGTTAGCTGTGAGCTAAATTAATTTGAGCTTGATTGTCCCCTAATTGGAGAGGGACATAAATCCAGCTGAATGTGCTATTATGGATGGCACCCTGATCCCGCACAATCTCACGCTTCTGTTTTCACGATGGTCTGCACGAGAGGGGAGTTCAGCTCTCCATAATTACAATAAAAATGATGTTTATTGACCAAGCACATTATAATAGATGGAAATGTGCTAGGTCGTAACGTTTTTTTCTCAGTGAAGACAATGATCAAGTCTTTACAGAGTTAATATGTTAAAGCCTGATTATAATGACTCAGGAAATTACCAATTGGTATTAAAGTTAAGAGTATAAGCCACTTACTATGCCAGTACGTTTACAGTGCAATAATTTACTATTCCTCCCCAAACACAGAATAAAAACAACCTTCTATAGACATATGAATGGTTTCCACACACCCACATAGGTCACTGACTTTTGTTATCTACAGTTTTACCCATAAAAGATGTTGAACAGATACTTGTTCAAAGGAAGACAGTGATATAAAGGAGAGAGAGACCAAAAAGGCGTTGAAACTGAGGCTGGTTTCTGACTGGCCATCTTTGCAGAAATTGTGGCCAGTGGTATCCATCCATACCTGAATCTTACTAATTTTTCTGATAGTTAAAAACATTTACTTGTAAAACCGAATGCTTGTTGAGGTAAAAACTGCCCACAGATTTGGACAGCAATAACATAATTCACGCCAACTGCGAAGTAAAAAGATATATCAATATCTAAGCATTTATTTCAAGCCAAGCTATTTTCTCTTTCCTCTCTTATAACCGGAGGGCAACAATTCAGATGAGATAAATTTGACTAGAATGAGAAAGATAAGATTCTATTACGAAATCAATTTTGTGGTGATTGAGGGAGTGCTCTAGTCACATGCTACGCTGGGCACTAGATAAAGGAAATTCATCCACGATGCTCCCTGACTACTGGGACTTAAAGACATTCTGTGGAAAGAGTAATACATTCTCCAGGTACAAAAATTATAAAAGGCATAAAAACATATAAATATATATAATGAAAAATGTCCTTTCCGATCTCCTATCCTCCCCACATCAGCCTTCCCATACCCAAAAAGGTAACTATTTTTATTAAGGTCTCATGTATTCTTTCAGAGTTTCTTTTGCTTATATGACACATGTAAACAGATGGTCTTATTTTTCTCTCCTTTTCACAAAAGTAGTCTATCACACACACACACACACACACACACACACACACACACACACACACAC